>NC_045166.1:26791686-26799321 GCF_900700415.2 Clupea harengus | reverse complement strand
ACATAAGAGATGAAACATGGATACGTGAGATCATGCTGACACCAGGATCCTCCTGAATTATTCAAGTGAATCCCTCTCTTAAGCGTCTTTGTTTAAGAGGTATTTATATCAGCCCTGGAGCCGTGGTTACGGTTAGGGTTAGGTGGTTATATGGTTCCCATTCAAACATGAGATATCTGATCCAGTCCATGATGGCTACGAGATAGAACTACTCTGCTGCCTCAGCTCTTCTTTTACCCTTTACAGTCTAGTCAGGAGACTCAGATCGGACACTTCTACCCTTTACAGTCTAGCTTAAGGAGACTCAGATCGGACACTTCTACCCTTTACAGTCTAGTCAGGAGACTCAGATCGGACACTTCTACCCTTTACAGTCTAGTCAGGAGACTCAGATCGGACACTTCTACCCTTTACAGTCTAGCTTAAGGAGACTCAGATCGGACACTTCTACCCTTTATAGTCTAGCTTAAGGAGACTCAGATCGGACACTTCTACCCTTTACAGTCTAGCTTAAGGAGACTCAGATCGGACACTTCTACCCTTTAGATAGGGGAGCGTTACCTGTAGAGGAGTACCTCTGGAGGAGTAGGTTTAGATAGGGGAGCGTTACCTGTAGACCCTCTGGAGGAGTAGGTTTAGAGAGGGGAGCGTTACCTGTAGACCCTCTGGAGGAGTAGGTTTAGAGAGGGGAGCGTTACCTGTAGAGGAGTACCTCTGGAGGAGTAGGTTTAGAGAGGGGAGCGTTACCTGTAGACCCTCTGGAGGAGTAGGTTTAGAGAGGGGAGCGTTACCTGTAGACCCTCTGGAGGAGTAGGGTTAGAGAGGGGAGCGTTACTGCAGACCTCTGGAGGAGTAGGTTTTAGAGAGGGGAGCGTTACCTGCAGACCCTCTGGAGGAGATGCCCAGAGCACATGGTGGAAATATGCCTAAAAGGTAGGTGGGGGATGCCTGTAGGGGCCTGTGGGGGATGCCTGTTAGGGGCCTGTGGGGGATGCCTGTTTAGGGGCCTGTGGGGGGATGCCTGTTAGGGGCGGTGGGGGGATGCCTGTTAGGGCCTGTCATTTGACATAGTGCTTCGTATGGAGTGGACTGGGCAATGGAGTTATATGTTGAAGAAAAGAAGCGATGGAAGGAATACTGTCTAGATGAAGGAGACAGATAGCTGGAAGCTTCTGTGATGGCAGAGGTGGAATAGTGTCAACTTTACACATAAAAGCCTCTGACATCTACCCATTCATACACCGATGGCAGAGGCTACTGTCTAAGCAGTTGGGGATTCAGTGTCTTGCTCAAGGACACTTCGACACTTGGTGAGGAGGAGTCGGGTTTGATCTAGCAACCGTCCGACTGCTGAACAACTCCTCTATCCCTGAACCACTAGACCCATGTTGCCTGGTAGCTGACTGTGTGTTCCTCTCAGTGGTTTGAATAGTGTGTGTAGATTCATCTGAGTGGTTTGAATAGTGTGTGTAGATTAATCTCAATGATTTGAATAGTGTTTGTAGATTAATCTCAGTGGTTTGAATAGTGTGTGTAGATTCATCTCAGTGGTTTGAATAGTGTGTGTAGATTCATCTGAGTGATTTGAATAGTGTGTGTAGATTCATCTGAGTGGTTTGAATAGTGTGTGTAGATTCATCTGAGTGGTTTGAATAGTGTGTGGAGACTCTCTTTGAGGCTGCCTGGACCTGTGTGAGGCTGGCAGCCGGCTTATGAATGTCATGTAGCGGTTCTTTGTGGACTCCATTGGTTTTTGAAATTGTCTGACGGTTGAATGTCATCTGAAGGTTATGTGGAAGTTTATCTGAATGTCATCTGAAGGTTATGTGGAGGTTGACTGTCCGTTCCGCCAGTGTTTGTATATCGTCTGAAGGTTGTGCATAGGTCATCTTGAGGTCATGAGGTTGACGCCACTGTTTGTATATATCGTCTGAAGGTTGAATGTTTATCTGAAGGTCATCTGAATGTTATCTGAAGGTTATGTGGAGTGGTATCTGAAGGTTATGTGGAGTTATCTGAAGGTTATCTGAAGGTCATCTGAAGGTTTGTGGAGTTATCTGAAGGTCATCTGAAGGTTATGTGGAGGTCATCTGAATGTTATGTGGAGGTTATCTGAAGGTTATGTGGAGGTTATCTGAAGGTCATCTGAATGTTATGTGGAGGTTATCTGAAGGTTATGTGGAGGTTATCTGAAGGTCATCTGAAGGTTATGTGGAGGTTGACTGCCTGTCCCCCTCTGGTGTTTGTGTCCACAGGCAGATGGAGATGCAGCAGCAGCAGATGCAAGCTCACATGGAGAGGGAGCGACGAGCATCCAACTCAGGTAGCAGCTCCACCCACACACCCCACACACACACCACACACCCACCCCAGCACACACACCACCCACCCCAGCACTCACACCACACACCCACCCCAGCACTCACACACCCACCCACCCAGCACTCACACACCCACCCCAGCACTCACACCACCCACCCACCCCAGCACTCACAACACCCACCCACCCCAGCACTCACAACACCCACCCCAGCACTCACAACACCCACCCACCCCAGCACTCACAACACCCACCCACCCCAGCACTCAAACCCCTACCCACGCCCCAGCAACTCCATCTACCCACCCACCGCCAGGCACTAACCACACCACCCCATCCCACCCCAGGCACTCACACACCCACCCACCCCAGTACTCCCAGCCACTCACCCACCCCAGCACTCCAACACCACCCAGCACACACACCCCACCCCAGCACTCACACCACCCACCCACCCCAGCACTCACACCACCCCCCCACACACCCACCCCACCCACCCCAGCATCTCGACACCACCCACCTCCAGCACTACCCACCCACCACCACCCACACACACCCACCCCACCCCACCCCAGCACTCCACATCCACCCACCACCCACACACACACCACCCCACCCCCCAGCACTCACACCACCCACCCAAGCACTCACAACACCACCCCAGGCACTCACACACCCACCCAGCTCCACCCACACACCCCACCCACCCCAGCACTCACAACACCCACCCCAGCACTCACACCACCCACCCCAGCACTCACACCACCCACCCACCCCAGCACTCACAACACACACCCACCCCAGCACACACAACCACCCACCCCAGCACTCACACACCCACCCACCCCAGCACTCACACACCCACCCCACACACCCACCCCACCCACCCAGCACTCACACCACCCACCCCAGCACTCACACCACCCACCCCAGCACTCACACCACCCACCCAGCACTCACACCACCCACCCAGCACTCACACCACCCACCCACCCCAGCACTCACACCACCCACCCCAGCACTCACAACACCCACCCCAGCACTCACAACACCCACCCACCCCAGCACTCACAACCCCCCCCAGCACTCACACCACCCACCCCAGCACTTCACAACACCCACCCCAGCACTCACAACACCCACCCACCCACCCCAGCACTCACAACACCCACCACCCCAGCACTCACAACCACCCACCCCAGCACTCACAACACCCACCCAGCACTCACAACCCCACCCACCACCCCCAGCTCCACCCACACACCCACCCCACCCCAGCACTCACACCACCCACCCCAGCACTCACACCACCCACCCCAGCACTCACAACACCCACCCACCCACCCCAGCACTCACAACACCCACCCACCCCAGCACTCACATCCACCCACGCCCAGCACTCACACCACCCACCCAGCACTCACACCACCCACCCCAGCACTCACAACACCCACCCACACACACATCCACCCACCCACCCATCCCAGCACCCCACACCACACCACCCCAGCACTCACAACACCCACCCCACACACACACCACCCACCCACCCACCCCAGCACTCACACCACCCACCACCCCACACTCACACCACCCACCCCAGCACTCACACCACCCAGCCCAGCACTCACACCACCCACCCACCCAGCACTCACAACACCCACCCACCCCAGCACTCACCACCAACCCACCCACCCCAGCACTCACACCACCCACCCACCCCAGCACTCACACACCCACCCACCCCAGCACTCACACCACCCACCCCAGCACTCACACCCCACCCAGCACTCACACCCACCCCCCCCAGCACTCACACCACCCACCCCAGCACTCACACCACCCACCCCAGCATTCACACCACCCACCCACCCCAGCACTCACACCACCCACCCCAGCACTCACACCACCCACCCCAGCACTCACACCACCCACCCCAGCACACACAACCACCCACCCCAGCACTCACACCACCCACCCACCCCAGCACTCACACCACCCACCCACCACCCCAGCACTCACACCACCCACCCACCCCAGGACTCACACCACCCACCCACCCACCCCAGCACTCACACCACCCACCCCAGCACTCACAACACCCACCCACCCCAGCACTCACACCACCCACCCACCCCAGGACTCACACCACCCACCCATCCACCCCAGCACTCACACCACCACCACACACACACCACCCACCCACCCCAGCACTCACACCACCCACCCCAGCACTCACACCACCCACCCACCCCAGCACTCACACACACCACCCACCCCAGCACTCACACCACCCACCCCAGCACTCACACCACCCACCCACCCACCCCAGCACTCACACCACCCACCCCAGCACTCACAACACCCACCCCAGCACTCACAACACCCACCCACCCCAGCACTCACAACACCCACCCCAGCACACACACCACCCACCCCAGCACACACACCACCCACCCCAGCACTCACACCACCCACCCCAGCACCCACACCACCCACCCACCCACCCACCCCAGCACTCACAACACCCACCCACCCCAGCACTCACAACACCCACCCACCCACCCCAGCATTCACATCACCCACCCCAGCACTCACACCAACCCACCCACCCCAGCACTCACACCACCCACCCCAGCACTCACAACACCCACCCCAGCACTCACACCACCCACCCCAGCACTCACACCACCCACCCACCCCAGCACTCACACCACCCACCCCAGCACTCACAACACCCACCCACCCCAGCACTCACAACACCCACCCCAGCACACACACCACCCACCCCAGCACACACACCACCCACCCCAGCACTCACACCACCCACCCCAGCACCCACACCACCCACCCACCCACCCACCCCAGCACTCACAACACCCACCCACCCCAGCACTCACAACACCCACCCACCCACCCCAGCATTCACATCACCCACCCCAGCACTCACACCACCCACCCACCCCAGCACTCACACCACCCACCCCAGCACTCACAACACCCACCCCAGCACTCACAACACCCACCCACCCCAGCACTCACAACACCCACCCCAGCACACACACCACCCACCCCAGCACACACACCACCCACCCCAGCACTCACAACACCCACCCCAGCACTCACACCACCCACCCACCCCAGCACTCACAACACCCACCCCAGCACTCACACCACCCACCCCAGCACTCACAACACCCACCCACCCACCCCAGCACTCACAACACCCACCCACCCCACACACACACCACCCACCCCACACACTCACAACACCCACCCACCCCAGCACTCACACCACCCACCCCAGCACTCACACCACCCACCCCAGCACTCACACCACCCAACTCAGGTAGCAGCGATCCCCACGTGACACAGAGCAGAGCGGAGGGAGATTACTGCAACTGTTGGAAAAGACGAGACATTTGCATTTCGGCTGAGGTCACACGTGACATCTTTTAGGCTTAGGTCACACGTGACATCATTTAGGCTGAGGTCACACGTGACATCATTTAGGCTGAGGTCACACGTGACATCATTTAGGCTGAGGTCACACGTTACATAATTTAGGCTGAGGTCACACGTGACATCTTTTAGGCTGAGGTCACACGTGACATCTTTTCATGATAAAAATCGCAGGACAAAAAAAAAAACACTGTTCCATAATGCAGTTGAGAGCATCTTTTGTTACCATAACAACTGTCACTGTAATACACCACTGTCCCCCAGTAGGGGGCGCCACTGTCACTGTTCTCTGTCTTTTCCTTTCTCTCTGCCTCTCTCTCTCTTTTTCCCCATCCGCCTCTTTGGCCTACCTCCTACCTTCTCTCTCTTCTCTCTCACTCTCCCTCCCTCCCTCTCTCTCTCTCTCCCTCTCTCCCTCTCTGTTAATCCATCTCTCCCTCCTCCCTGCAGGTTCCCCATTTTCAGGACACCCTGCCGTGCTCTCAGTGGCGCCCCCTGCTGGGATGCCTCCCCCCATGCAGCCTATGTGTCTGGGGGGGCCCTGTCCGCCGCCCCCGCCCCCTCCGGGCCCCCCGCCCCCCTCGGCTGGGGCGCCCCCACCCCCGCCTCCTCTACCCATGGGTGACGCGTCCGCGCCCACCGGGCTGGCGGCCATGATCGCCGGAGCCAAGCTGCGCCGAGTCCAGAGGGTGAGTCTCTCAGGGCAGCAGAGGGCCTGCAGCTAGTGGAGGACTTAGGGCCACATCAGGGCCACATCAGGGCCACATCAGAGCCACATCAGGGCCACATCAGGGCCAGATCAGAGCCAGAACTGGCCCACATCAGAGCCAGAACTGGCCCACATCAGAGCCACATCAGGGCCACATCAGAACCAGAACTGGCCCACATCAGAGCCACATCAGAGCCAGAACTGGCCCACATCAGAGCCACATCAGAACCACATCAGGGCCAGAACTGGCCCACATCAGAGCCACATCAGGGCCTGATCTGTTTCAGACTGACAGACTCTCTTATTTGTGAAAGACTGGGTGGTAACGTGCCTGAAGATTAGTCCGTAGATTATTATACAACAGTAAGAGATGGTGAGACCTGTAGGTGGAAACACACTGCTATGTGGCATATGATTGGTGACAGTTCAGAGTTTCTGTTATTTAGGACTTCGAAGCAGAATGCAGTCTCTGTAATTGGGAGCTTTGAATCAGTACTTTAGTGATTCTAAGGTTTGAGGGTATTTTAGATCAGTAGTCTAAAGGGGAAGCGGCTGACTCTTGTGCCATTCTGTACCCACAGCCTGAGCCTGAAAATTCTGCTGCCAAAAATGATGCCAATCGACAGAGTGGCAGTGGCGGAGGTCTAATGGAGGAAATGAACGCCCTGCTGGCGCGAAGGTAAGAGCTCTCGTCAGTCCTCCGGAACAGCCAGAGAGAACCCTCTGAGTGATTCTGATCTAGAACTTAATATTGGTTCTTAGAATGCCAGAGCAAGGAGTTCCTCTAGCCAACAACACAGGTGAGGTGATGTGAGGACAAATAGATAACCTTGAACCTGTTCTGTCCGATAGCCATCGAGAGTCTGAACCTCGGGGAGATGACGGTGCTCTGTAATCCTATCCCATAGTTGCCACTTATATCACCACGGAAACACTTGTCATGGCAATGGCTGTAAATTGATATGTGGGTAGAATGATGCGTTTAAATAATAGATCAATAAAAGCAGAACTTGTGATTCTCTTCCTCCAGACGGAAAGCGTGTGAAACGCCAGAGAGGAAAGATGAGGACGGCCAAAATGTGAGTGAAGGACACAGAAAAGACCTCCCCCTCTCCTCTCCCTTTCCCTCTCTCTCCCTCTCTCT
>NC_045166.1:26769186-26789186 GCF_900700415.2 Clupea harengus | reverse complement strand
GTGAGCTGCACAAGGTGAAGGACGAGATCATTGATGGTATGTTTCAGCTCTGCATGTACAAAGTCCATATTTTCTGAAAACATATACACTTAATAAACAAACTGTCCAAAGAAATTGGCCGCAGCAGTGCACATAAGAGCCTTGGGGTGTTTTGATTTTGGGGTGTTTTGATGGTGGCATCCCAGAGGGAAGGATGCAGATGCGGTTGGGCTCACCTTGGAGGCGTCAGATTCACCTCCCTCAGATTCACCTCAGTCAGATTCACCTCAGTCAGATTCCTTCATGACTGACTGGATAGCCATCATGACACATGACCTTAACACATGGCCAGTCTTTATCCTCTCCATATAGTGGTGTGTGCCATGACCTTAACACATGGCCAGTCTTTATCCTCTCCATATAGTGGTGTGTGCCATGACCTTAACACATGGCCAGTCTTTATCCTCTCCATATAGTGGTGTGTGCCATGACCTTAACACATGGCCAGTCTTTATCCCTCCTCTCCATATTCAGAATCAGAATCAGAAACGTTTTTATTGCCAAGTAGGTTTACACCTACCAGGAATTTTCTATGGTACATTGGTGCAAACAATAAACTTACACAATAAACAATAAACATATTAAGTACTTTTACAAACATAGGACAAACAATATATAAAATGTATTAAAAAATGTACAGAATATGGGAAAAATGAAAGAGAACATATTGTGGTGTGTGCCATTGGTTAGTGCTGTGGTAATGACACAAGGATGATGGGAAACTTGTTGTGACATATCTCAGAGTGTACATGTAGTCCTGTTTGACATGTAGTCCTATTCAGAGTGTACATGTAGTCCTATTCAGAGTGTACATGTAGTCCTATTCAGAGTGTACATGTAGTCCTGTATGACATGCATGTCATGCGTAAGTCAGCAATGCCTATACACTATACTCTCTCTCTCACCTGCAGCCATTAGACACGAACTGAGTCGAATCAGCACGACATAATCCCCTGGACCAACGTGACCCACCTGTCTGAGACCCACCCTACCCCAACCCCAACCCCCCCATACCAGGACCTGCTGTAGCCCTGAAGAGGAAGGGATCGTCACCGTGGCAACCGTCTGGGCTGTCTGTCAATCACAGCGGCTGTTCTAAAAAAGAATCATGGTACCATTCCTTCCTCTGACACGACAGAAACATCCTTTGGTAGCCACCGGTGTGAAACAGTGCAGAAGACTGCAGGACACTTGCACTGATTTCTCTTAGTCTTTTTTGTTTTCATTTTTCAAACTAATTGATCTGTAAAGACTGTCTTTTCAACATGTCTTTAGGGATGTAACTAAATTTGAACATCTTGTTTTTTATTATTTTATTGTCTTTTTGTTTGTATTATCATTATTATTATTATTATTATTATTATTATTGTTATTATTAGTTTATGTATTGGTGTATATGTACGTAGTGGTAGATTTAGTGCTGACAAAAATAATATAATTATATTTAATATATTAATGATAAAAATAATAATAATAATACCGTTGCACATCATTTAATGTTAGCCTTTATATTTTATATTTGGTCTCATTTTCCTCTGATTGTGTGTTCCTCAGAATACAGTTCCAAGCACATTCTGATTCCGTTCTCATTACCTGAGCGTGAGATTTTTAAAAAAAGTTTTTTATCCTTTTGCCAACACAGATGTGTGTGGGAATCACTGGCGGATCATTTTTAAAACACAAGTTTGAACCGATATTAAAAGATGGAACATGAAGTGTTGCTCTTTGAAATATTGCAATCTTATGGACGAAAAAAAAAAGACAAAAAATCAGTTCCCCGGAGTATTTGTGATCATGTTGTTAATAAAAACAAATGTTTATTGGCTGCAAGGATATGTATTGTTCGTTTATTTCCCCTTTTTGACCAAGTGCTTTCCTGGTTTTAAAAACAAAAAAAGTTACACAAAATGAATTCAAATAAAGCTGTGAACATCTGAAGTGGTCTGGGCTCATTTCCTGGGTTTGTCATCGTCATCTGTGTTGCTCCACAACCTCCAACAGGACTGTAGCGGTACGCTTAACCACTTTTAAGATTAGCTTAAATGGATAGATAGATAGATAGATAGATATGGAAATAATAAATGATAGGGAAAAATAAAAGTCCTTGGCTGTGAAATGGGACTGGTGTGTGTGTGTGTGTGTGTGTGTGTGTGTCTGTGTCAAAGACGGGCTGTTTTTTGCTGCTTTAAATTGGAAAAATAATTTAAGAGAGTAAATATCTTTACAATTACATTAAGAATGTTCGAATGAGAGGTATTATTGTCCCTTCTGTGAATTAGTCACGTTATTGTTGAAGTCTCGCGAGACTGGAAATTGGAGCGTAGTGCAGCGTGATTTGCCGAGTGTGTGAACCGAGTTGAAGTATTTTGTATTATCGAGGAGGGAGGACGGTTAACAGTGCAAGGGGGGTGTGTGTTTGTGGGGCAGTACGCTCAGTGTGTATGATCCAGCAAGCTGCGAATCAATATGGCATCCGGCCGAACGCTGTATATAGAAACGGATGGCTCCGAGATGCCGGCGGAGATAGTGGAACGTTCATGAAATAGAAGTAGAAACGATTCCCGTGGAGACTATTGAGACTACGGTGGTCGGCGAAGACGATTGATGACAACACCAACCTATGATCGCCCTACAACCGCTTGATTCAGACGACCCAAGTCAGGTTCATCACCACCAAGAAGTAATTCTTGTCCAAACCCGAGAGGAGGTTGTCGGCGGGGACGACTCAGACCTCCATGCGGACGATGGATATGAGGATCAAATCCTATTCCAGTACCGACTCCCGGGGCCGAGGATTGAATATATCGGTCAGACTCTGGTTACTGTTGCAGGGAAAAAGCTCATAGGGCGGATGAAGAAGGGGGGAGGCAGTAGTGGAAAGAGAGCGGGCAAAAAAGCTATCTAAGTGCTGCAGAAGCTACCGGAAGAAAATGGGAGCAAAAGCAAGTGCAAATAAAGACACTGGAAGGAGAATTTTCCGTTACGATGTGGGCATCAGGTTAGTGTGCCCTGTCTTGTTGAAAGTGTTTCCATCGGTTATCTGTCTGTTTGTGGTGTTCCTAGCCTACAAAGCAAGGCCTTGCAGGGCGTTGTCCTTCCGCGCTAGCGCTGTTCCAAAAGTAGTCCGTGAGAGAAGCGTCTGGGGTGAATTTCAAAGTGTTTGGGAACGAAAGAGCTTGCTGTAAGATGGAATTGTTTTTGTTTTGACGGGAGGCCATGTTTTTAGGTGTTGATGGGCGCCGCCATATTCCCCGAGTCAAGTATGGCGGCCCGAAAAAATGGCGATGGTTCGGCCGGGGGAAGATGGCGGCGGTTGCAAGTGCAAGAGCGCTGCTGGTGCAGATTAATGCAGGCCTCAACTGCGTAGTCGAGTAGTTAGCTGGCTTGCTAACAGTTAGCTTACCCCGGAGCGTCAGCAGGGAATGGCCCGATAGCAACATGCTGAAGCGTCGATGGTGTACTAGCTAATACACTCAAATGCATTGGATGTCCGCTGCTCTTCACAAATATTCCATTATAACGTTATTGCACTCACACAGTTTAGGTTAATTGCCTGTAGCATAGCATTGAATAGCGTCATATGTAACGTTGTATTTGTACTTTCACCTATATTTTAGTTGTTAGCTAACATTACATTTTATACCGAACTAAGCTAAATAACGTCAGGGACGTTGTTTCGTATCAATGTGATAATCATCACGCTAGCTAAATAACTAAAGGTACGACAATAATCGTTATTTATTGACATAAGTCGATTTTCTTATCGCACAATAAGTGCACCGGCTACTTAGCCACCATTGCAGTGGACAACTGCAATTAGGTAACGATATTCCGTTAATCCCAAGTAGATGGTGAACTATAGAGGTTAGCTAACGTAGCTAGATAGGTGCGCTGCAGCTTCGAATGCGTTCACTTCCCTCAGAGAACAGCGAGTATTAGCTGTGCAGCGCTGAACATCGAGCAAGGTAGCTAGCTAGTTTTGAATGCAACATAAAAAAACGTTCGTTTGACTTCTGGCGAGTTCAAGATGATCTCTTCTGACATATCTTAACTCTGCCACCCAGCTCAGTAAGTAATTTCAATCGTTAGGGAAGTTCTGACAGGGGTGGTTGTTAGTAAACAACAGTTTGCAGTGAGTGGTTCATGTCGCGCCACCTGGATCGCATGAAGACGTCTGGCGTGCTGTCAGACAGAAGAGTTTTCTCACCGTGATTTGAAATGTACGGCTCTCCCAGCTTTAACAGTTAATATAGTTCTAAAGATAACTATATTAATTTCCACGCCCCACGACCGACCGTTTATAGTTGACTGCTCAGGAAACGTCATGCAGTTTCACGCTTTGTCTATTGGCGTTATCACATTATTGTTTCTTTACTTACTTACGTACTTGTGTGAAGTCTGTGTACTCTAGGTTTTTCAACACGGGGACCGGCGACCCCTAGTGACCTGTCAAAGTACTGCAGGAGGGCCCTAACTAACCGAATTGCCCAAAAGCATCGTTGAGCAAACACTGTGGTAACCGTGGAGAGAGAGAGTCGTAAACGATAGTCTCTCTATCATTTATCAACCGTAGTTGTTCAACGACTCTTTGTGGAAATGCAGCCCTGGGTTGTTATCCTAATGTTAGGTTCTTTGGCCATCACGGATGTCTGTACAAATCGTAAAAAATAACAAACATGTCTGAGCTGGGCGTCATTAGCTCTGTGTATTACTCTACCAGTTAGTTTTCTATTTGAACTTTCTTGAGTACGGCCCTGCACAGGGAGCTCTCTACTGCCTTATAGAGGTTTCTACTGCCTTATAGAGGTCTACGGCCCTGCAGAGGGAGCTCTCTACTGCCTTATAGAGGTCTACGGCCCTGCAGAGGCAGCTCTCTACTGCCTTATAGAGGTTTCTACTGCCTTATAGAGGTCTATGGCCCTGCAGAGGGAGGAGGAGGAACTAGGTTCCAGATGAGAGTAGTGTGCCTCTTTGGAGGAGGAACTAGGTGTTGTCAGAGGGAAGCAGTCAGCCAGCTTTGACACGGGTTTAATCTCAGGGTTAAGTCCTGTATATGTGTGGTCTCAGGGTTAAGTCCTGTGGCTCTATGACTGATCTCAGGTTTAAGTCCTGTATATGTGTGGCTCTATGAGTGATCTTAGGATATCTTTGACCTGCGGTTGCTGCGTGTTTGACTTCTGTCTCCTGTTGTTGTTGTTGTTGTTGTTGTTGTTGTTGTTGTCCTTGTGCTAGATGACAAGAAGGACATCGACCATGAGACGGTGGTGGAGGAGCACATCGTGGGGGAGAACTCTCCCCCGGACTACTCGGAGTACATGACGGGGAAGAAGCTCCCGCCGGGAGGCATCCCCGGGATCGACCTCTCCGACCCCAAACAGCTGGCGGAGTTCGCAAGGTGAGGGGTTGGGAGCAATCCGACACACACACACACACACACACACACACACACACACACACACACACACGTATTCAGTCACACAAATGCAGTTTTAAATTTTTACACTGTAAACTATTAATGGTTAAATGATAACAACCCCTGTATACAGAAGGTTGTTTGAGGATGGGTTTGAATGTTAAGTGTGTGGTCTGCCCCTAGTGTTCAGGAGCAGTATGGTTCCCCTTTAGTCAACCTTTGACCGCTCTCTGGGCCTGTTGTGTGTGTGTGTGTGTGTGTGTGTGTGTGTGTGTGTGTGTGAGCGCGCATGTTGTGTCTTTAGTCCCTTCAGTGAGGTTACCAGCCCCCATAAGTCCGATCCGCGCTGGTAAGTGTGTGTGTGTGTGTGTGTGTGTGTGTGTGTGTGTGTGTCCACACGGGCTGTGGGTGATCACTCACTTTCTAAAGAAGTAAAGGCTCACAAAACTGACTCTTCGGTTGTGGTGATCTAGAGATTGTTCTTCACACTGGGTTCTCGCTCTCAATGGCCGGTTTAAAACACTAACGTTGGATCACAAACTGTCATTATGTGTCACAAGCTGTATGTGGAGAGGGGAGGACACACAGGTGGAGAGGGGAGGACACACAGGTGGAGAGGGGTGGAGAGGGGAAGACACACAGGTGGAGAGGGGAGGACACACAGGTGGAGAGGGGAGGACACACAGGTGGAGAGGGGAGTACACACAGGGGGACACACAGGTGGAGAGGGGAGGACACACAGGTGGAGAGGGGAGGACACACAGGTGGAGAGGGGAGGACACACAGGTGGACACACAGGTGGAGAGGGGAGGACACACAGGTGGAGAGGGGAGGACACACAGGTGGAGAGGGGTGGGACACACAGGTGGAGAGGGGAGGACACACAGGTGGAGAGGGGAGGACACACAGGGGGACACACAGGGGGACACACAGGTGGAGAGGGGAGGACACACAGGGGGACACACAGGTGGAGAGGGGAGGACACACAGGTGGAGAGGGGGTGGAGAGGGGAAGACACACGGGTGGAGAGGGGTGGAGAGGGGAGTACACACAGGTGGAGAGGGGGTGGAGAGGGGAGTACACACAGGGGGACACACAGGTGGAGAGGGGAGGACACACAGGTGGAGAGGGGAGGACACACGGGTGGAGAGGGGAGGACACACAGGTGGAGAGGGGAGTACACACAGGTGGAGAGGGGAGGACACACGGGTGGAGCGCTTGTGTTGTGACATGGCACTCGTATCAGGGTGTGCTAAATCAATGGTTGTTCTGGTGGTGATGGCACTCGTATCACGGTGTGCTAAATCAATGGTTGTTCTGGTGGTGATGGCACTCGTATCACGGTGTGCTAAATCAGTGGTTGTTCTGGTGGTGATGGTTGAAGTGTTGATGGTTTCAGGGCTACATCACCTGCGCCTGATGGGACACAAACATGTTTATATGTCACCTGTCTGATGGGACACAAACATGTTTATATGTCACCTGCCTGATGGGACACAAACATGTTTATATGTCACCTGTCTGATGGGACACAAACATGTTTATATGTCACCTGTCTGACGGGACACAAACATGTTTATAGGTCACCTGTCTGATGGGACACAAACATGTTTATATGTCACCTGTCTGACGGGACACAAACATGTTTATACGTCACCTGTCTGATGGGACACAAACATGTTTATATGTCACCTGTCTGATGGGACACAAACATGTTTATATGTCACCTGTCTGATGGGACACAAAACATGTTTATATGTCACCTGTCTGATGGGACACAAACATGTTTATACGTCACCTGTCTGATGGGACACAAACATGTTTATACGTCACCTGTCTGATGGGACACAAACATGTTTATATGTCACCTGTCTGATGGGACACAAACATGTTTATATGTCACCTGTCTGATGGGACACAAACATGTTTATATGTCACCTGTCTGATGGGACACAAACATGTTTATATGTCACCTGTCTGATGGGACACAAACATGTTTATATGTCACCTGTCTGATGGGACACAAACATGTTTATATGTCTGGACTGAGTAGCACTTCAGTGCCAGCGAGAGACCAAATGAAAGTACCTAATTACGAGCACCGTTACGAGCTGCTGTGGCTTTGGCGGCGATTTGTGTTTTTTAATTGCAGTAAAGCATCCCTCGCTGCAGTAAAGCATCCCTCGCTGCTGTAAAGCGTCCCTCGCTGCTGTAAAGCGTCCCTCGCTGCTGTAAAGCGTCCCTCGCTGCAGTAAAGCGTCCCTCGCTGCAGTAAAGCGTCCCTCGCTGCTGTAAAGCGTCCCTCGCTGCAGTAAAGCGTCCCTCGCTGCTGTAAAGCATCCCTCGCTGCAGTAAAGCGTCCCTCGCTGCTGTAAAGCATCCCTCGCTGCAGTAAATCATCCCTCGCTGCAGTAAAGCGTCCCTCGCTGCTGTAAAGCATCCCTCGCTGCAGTAAATCATCCCTCGCTGCTGTAAAGCATCCCTCGCTGCAGTAAATCATCCCTCGCTGCTGTAAAGCATCCCTCGCTGCTGTAAAGCATCCCTCGCTGCAGTAAAGCGTCCCTCGCTGCAGTAAAGCGTCCCTCGCTGCTGTAAAGCATCCCTCGCTGCAGTAAAGCGTCCCTCGCTGCTGTAAAGCATCCCTCGCTGCTCACTCATTCTCCTCTCAGTGGCGTAACGTTGCGTCACTAGACGCTCCCGCCGACTGGTCCTGATGTGGCCGCGGTGCGGTGCGGTGCGGTGTGGAAGTGGCTTGCCCTAAGATCATGCCTATCTTCTGGTGGTGGTCAGATGAAGTGGACGGAGGTTCAAACAGGAAGCTGGTGTCTCATAGACGCCCTTTTGGTCTTGCGATGACCCCTGCTTGGGAATGAAGACTTCCTGAATTCTCTTTTTATGGTTCATTATGACAGGAACTGTGTAAATATGTGATTCATTATGACAGGAACTGTGTAAATATGTGGTTCATTATGACAGGAACTGTATAAATATGTGGTTCATTATGACAGGAACTGTGTAAATATGTGGTTAATTATGACAGGAACTGTATAAATATATGGTTCATTATGACAGGAACTGTATAAATATGTGGTTCATTATGACAGGAACTGTGTAAATATGTGTGCATGTTCCGGTGGATGTAAATGTGAATTTATAAGTGAGTTTTTTTTATTTTCTGTCTGTTGCCCCAGGATGAAGCCACGGAAGATCAAAGAGGACGATGCGCCCAGGACGATAGCGTGTCCTCACAAGGTAAACCTGGGGGACCTTTGACCTTCGACCTTTAACCCGCTGCGGTAGTCTTCTCTGCCACACTGTGGCTCGTACGAAACAATCACTCTTATCTTAAACTGGCTTCATCAACTTATCTCTACGTATAATGTGTCAGAATATATATGTGTGTGTGTGTGTGTGTCAGAATATATATGAGTGTGAAATAACAGTCTTACTTTTCTGTATATATGTTCTGTATATATGTTTAAAAAAAAAAAGTCCTCTCCTCAACATCACCAATAACATAAGAGCGTCCGGGACTGATGGGTGTAACCTCCAAATCCTTCCCCTCCGCCCTGTTTGATGGGTGTAACCTCCAAATCCTTCCCCTCTGCCCTGGACTAAACGCATGGTAGTTGTTCAACGACGCTTTTGGGAAACGCAGTCTTGGTCGATTGGTGTAACCTCCAAATCCTTCCCCTCTGCCCTGTTTGATGACTGTAACCTCCATATCCTTCCCCTCCCCCCAGGGCTGTACAAAGATGTTCCGGGATAACTCGGCGATGCGGAAGCATCTACACACCCACGGGCCCCGTGTGCACGTGTGTGCGGAGTGTGGCAAGGCCTTCGTGGAGAGCTCCAAACTCAAGCGGCACCAGCTGGTACACACCGGAGAGAAACCCTTCCAGGTGTGTGTGTGTGTGTGTGAGTGTGTGTGCGTGCGTCTGTGTGTGCGTGTGTGTGCGTCTGTGCGTGAGTGTGTGCACGTCTGTGCGTGAGTGTGTGTTAGTGAATGCACATGCGTATGTGAGGGAGTGTGTGTTAGTGAATGTGCGTGAGTGTCTGTGCGTGCGCGCGTGTGTGTGTGCGTCAGTGCGTGAGTGGGTGCGTCTCTCTGTGCGTGCGTGTTAGTGAATGTGCGTGTGTGTGTGTGTGAGTGAGTCTGCACGTGAGTGTGTCTGTTTGTGTTCACTTTGTGATGTGCGTGTAGATCTGAGGATTGATTGTGTTGCAGTAACATTGTTTGTGTAGAGGACGGTATTGTTTATAGTTTCTGAACTAAATGCATTCATATTTTGATGTAAATAACATCAGATCTCAGTCATGAGTATAAAACCCAACTCTCTCTCTCCTTGTGCCCCCCTTCTGTCCCTGGCCCTTACCCACGATGCAGTGCACGTTTGAGGGCTGTGGGAAGCGCTTCTCTCTGGACTTTAACCTGCGGACGCACGTGCGCATCCACACGGGCGACCGCCCCTACGTCTGCCCCTTCGACGGCTGCAACAAGAAGTTCGCCCAGTCCACCAACCTCAAGTCTCACATCCTCACACACGCAAAAGCCAAAAATAACCAGTGAGCCTACTCCCCCCCCACCCCCCACCTCTCTCTCTCTCTCTCTCTCTCTCTCTCTCTCTCTCTCTCTCTCTCTCACTCTCTCTCACACATTCTCTCTCTCTCTCACTCTCTCCTTCTATCTTGTTCCCCCACCTCTCTCTCTCTCTCTCTCTCTCACTCTCTCTCACACATTCTCTCTCTCTCTCACTCTCTCCTTCTATCTTGTTCCCCCACCTCTCTCTCTCTCTCACTCTCTCTCTCACACGTTCTCTCTCTCTCTCTCTCTCTCTCTCTCTCCCCTTCTGTCTTGTCCCCCCGACCGTCCTGGGAGTGACTCAAGGACGTCTTAACCCCAGCGGCCCTGTAGACATTTTGATAACTTATACAAAAGTGGGCAAGAGACTCAAAAGGAAAAAAGAAAGTTCATCTTCTGCATTCTCCCCCCCCCCCCCTCAAGCCCCCCCTACTCAGAGACTGGCACACTGCCAGGGGCCTGGGCACCATGGAAACCACCTCTGACCCCTCCCGCCCGCCCGCACTCACTGTATGGAACTGGTGGACATTTGTCAAGCTGAGCGTTTTTGTCTCCTTCCTCTGCCTTGAGGAAGAGGGTGAGGAAGAGGATGATCTGCGTGTGGACTGTTACTGTGCTCAAGTCTGTGTTCACTTTTCACTGGTTTGTGGTTTGTATTGATTTTGTGTGTGTGCGTGTGCGTGTGCGTGTGTGTGTGTGTGTGTGTGTGTGTCCTCCCCCTCAGCATAGATGGCATTGGCCTTTAACCTAGTGACTCATTGCTCTTGTAGTGTGCATATTGTACACTGCCTTCCTCTCCCAGGATATGAGGTAAGGGTGAGACCCGTGGTCACTCTCTGTCGCTCCAGACAGGATATGAGGTAAGGGTGAGACCCGTGGTCACTCTCTGTCGCTCCAGACAGGATATGAGGTAAGGGTGAGACCCGTGGTCACTCTCTGTCGCTCCAGACAGGATATGAGGTAAGGGTGAGACCCGTGGTCACTCTCTGTCGCTCCAGTTACTCCTTCGCAGGTGGTGGAGGTGTTCTGTGGCGCGCTTCAGAAGAATCCTTAACATGTAAAAGATTTTTATTTTTCTTACGTCTCTCCTCCTCCTCGTCTCCGTGTGTGGATGACCTCTGACCTCTGGCCACCGTCTGATGTAACTGTACAAAATGGCTGGTGCTGAGATCATGTCGGTGTAGACCGCAGTGTTAGAGCGAGTGGAAACTGCACCCTAAGACCCTTCTCAGCTAGACATGAATTGCTTTTATTTTGTTTGTTTGTTTGTTTATTTGTTTGTATGTTTGTCCCCGTATTTTTTCCCGGGGAGGGGGTCTGGATAAACCCATGCTAGTTCACTTCCAGTCCATCAGTTGAATGACTGTTGAATCAGTTTTTCCCATTTTTCTTTGTTAGAATGTATTGTAAAGGCATCGACCATGAAACCTTCTTTGTTAATACTTTACTGACACACTCATGTACTTCAGTGACTACCATTAAAAAAAAAAAAAAAAAAAAGACATGGAGACATGGTCCCAACTGTTTCAGCCTTGTCTGCGCGCAGCAGCTGTAGCCTGTCAAGTCGAGCTCCGCGAGACAGGCTCTGACGTGACAACCATGTGCAGCTCCGACAACCCAAGCGCGCGCAGCCAGCCAAGCCTGTTCCGTTCCTCCTGAGCCGAGCCGACACGTCACGATGGCAGACGATCGCAAACACATCGCAATGAATCAGGTATGTCTGAAACAATATCGCGCGGTAAAAGCGAAAGTATCCTTCGGCTGCCTGGCTGCCTGCCGCGTGCCTCCAGTGGGGGACATGTGAATATCTGATTCCCTGAGCAGCCAGAGGAACCACGCCAGCGCCGACCACTGCGCTGTGGCTGCTGTACTTGCTGTGTCTTGACGGGTGGTTCCAGCCATAGCGGGGCCGTGGTGAGCGTCACTGTCGGTGCTGTAGGAAGATTTGCAGACAAGCAGTGGAAGGAGTTATCTATGGGCCTGTTCCAGTCTGTCCCCTACCCGCTTCTGCTCCGTTTGCCATATTAAATGCCATACAATGATTTGCCATACTGAGTGCCAAAAACAAATAACAGAAGTGGAAGGAAATTAGGAAACCAAACACTCCAAACAGCGACTCTTCGCTGATGCAAGTTCCACAAGCACGTGCAACAGTTGATTCGTGTCGTGCGTTACCTGTCAGTTGTTTTTTTTTTCTGGCCACATTTGTTTATGAAAGAGTGATTTAAAGCATATTAGTGATGACTGATGTTAGCGGCTAAACCCACTTAGCCTGCACGAGCTTGGGCCAGAAGGTTTGTTTGCCGCGAGGGTAACACTTCATACGTCACAGAACGCCGCAGGAGGACTATCCGTGTGGCGACTGCTACACTGGTAATGGATGCGCTCCTTAGTTGGCAGCTCTGTATCCGTGTGGCGACGGCTACACTGGTAATGGATGTCTTCGCTGTGCTGTAAGATCATTTGTATGTAGCCCACTGACTGGAGCTGGTCCGGATACGCCATACAGAAAAGGTGATTCGGCGATTTACCGACCTCTACGGGGGAAACACGGTGCAGGCATGCCCATCATCATCAATCTAAGCGCAGTGTTGCTCATTTTATGGTCGGAGGTTGTGTTAAAAAAGAAAACACACACAGCCTAACGGGGAAGACAGTCCTGACGGAGTTGCTTTAGCTTCAAAGTCGTAGCCTAATTAACCAATAGCTGGGGCACCAGCGTAGAAATCCCTGGCTGTGCATAGAGCTAAAGATTGGCTCACTGTGCATAGAGCTATAGATTGGCTCACTGTGCATAAAACTATAGATTGGCTCTGCCAACAGGCTCTACTTCCCTGGCTGCCCCCAATAGGTCTCATGATCATGTAACACATGGCGTTATCAGTGGACCATTTCACCGTACTCCCAAACGAGAGTTAATTAATATTTTGAGCAGCTTCAGTGAACCCCCGCTAGCGGTCCTTCCACGCCGTAGCAGCATGCGCTGTCCGAAGTGCTGAATTCCCACACAGCTCCGCCCGCCGTGCCGTGGCCTATAGCTTTTAACCCGACCGCATAAAGAATCTATACAGTCGATTAACAGATTCGCCGTGGCACGCATGACCTGCTTTATCAGATCCACTGGTTTCTATATATAGAGACCTGTATATGTAACTCATTGCGTACTGCAAAAGGTGTTGGGTATCAGTTTCCACTCTAAGTGCAATTCGAAATTAGAAACTGATCTGTCGCTCCGAAAAAAATATGCTACTAAGCCAAGTGTGTGTGTGTGTGTGTGTGTGTGTGTGTGTGTGCTTTAATATAGTGCGGTGTGTTACTTAATAAATCCTAACGTTGTATGCGGTGCAGGTGGATTATTGTAGCTCTGTATATTTAGAGGCCACACAGTTATCCAAAATGATGCCCTGTGGTCAAGAAGACGGTGCGTGTTAACTGTTAACCCTCATTTTCACTCAGTGAACGACCGTCCAGGACCAGCCAAACATAATAATAGATTTAGTTGGAAATCTTGTTTGGCTGCTGCGTTGAAGAGGGGTTTTGCAGGGAAAGCTCAAATCTGGTCCCGCAGCACAAGGCGAGGATTCGTGTCTCGGTGCTGCGCGCGCCCGCAGCGTGTTTGTTTCATCTGAGTATTCTCTTAGATGAGAATGAATAACAATAGACCCCCCCCCCCCCTCTCTCTCCACACACACCATACGCACGACTGAGGTGGGCCAGTGTGGATAGCTGTGGTGTGTGGTGTGGTGTGTGTGTTGAGCCAGACGTAGGTAGGCGTGTGTGTGTGTGTGGTGTCGTGTGGTGTGTTGTGTGTGTGTTGGGCCAGAGAGCTCATGCAGAAGAAAAGGAATAAATATGTCCTCCTCCGAAAGCCTATATGTTATTAATGGAGGCCCACGCTTTCCCAATATTTAATGCATTCGGAAAAGTATGTCAACATTGTTTAAAACGCCTGTTAGTTATAAATGCAGCGGCAATTCCCGCGAGGCAAAAGTCCGAGTATGTTAACTCAATGTGTGTGTGTGCGTGTTCGTGCGCGTGCGTAAACATGGTATGCTAAACACGCGCGTGTGCCTTGCGATGTGGGCCCGAACTGAGTCGGAACCCGTAGACAAGTCCGCTTGGGTGGCCAAGCATCAGCTGCTTTCTGCATAATTTATTCAGGCAATTGGTTGTTTCTACTGACAAGGGCAGGCGAGCGCGGGTGCGCGTGCGGTACTTGTTATGCACGTGGTGTCGGTCAGGCTTACAGCACCTGCTGCATTTAATGGGCTTATTTATGAAGCGCTCTCCATTTGCGCTGCTCACGGCATCATATAGAGCTGAGACTTCAGCTCTGTAACCCCCGCTGGGCACGCGCAGAGCAGGGCTGAGGCTGGCGTGTTTACTATCATAGGTGGAAATCGTTTGTATAGGGCACCGTTCAGTTTACAAACTAATGCCCATATTAAATAAAGGCCTCGTAGAGATGCACCTGTATTCGTATGTTCAAATGTTTTTTATACGTGTATTTTAACGTTTATGTCTTTTGGGATGGGAATGTATGTTTTATGAGGAGTTGTGTGAAGAGAGATTGAATGCTTTTTGTGCGTAACAGTCGTGACGTGTTTTGTCCCGTTTCTAATGCAATCGCTAAGCGAGAGCGTAGATACATCACGATGCTATTTTCATGCAGAAAATGTTACCAAGGTAACTGAGAGACGAGAGCTTGCGAGCTGGCACCCTTGGATCCCGTTAAGGCGATGTGAGAGAGGCCAAATATGGCAACACACCACGGCAATGATTGATTAGGTCTTTTGATGATAAGATGATTGCGTGTCCTTTGACGCCGGTTGAAATGCCCTTAACGTCAACTCGCATTGATATCTGAAAAAGTTATCATTAATATCTGCATATCAGCATTTCAATTTAGGCAGTTATGGCTTCAATATTAGAAGAAGATACAACTCAATGAATGCCATGACTGATTGTCGTAAGACAACAAAGGCCAATGATTTCTATTGGATTTCACTGAAACGGTGTCGCCTAACAGGTTCACAAAGATCAGTGATATAAAATTGAACTGAGTTGAAGGCAAAGCGCAGGTGAAATTCAGACACACAACCCTTGCTAATGCCCTGATGGTTTGAACACACCTTTAACCCTAACCCTAGATACGCAACCCTTGCTAATGCCCTGATGGTTTGAACACATATTTCCTGTGTCAGCAGCGGTGGAGAAGAGTTCACTTATTTCATTATGGTTGGATAATATAATACCCCTAAAGCAGAAAGAGAGGGAGATAGAAGGAATAGAGAGATATATATCTTCTGCTTCTGATACCTTTAGAAATACTTCTACTGTCTCGTTGTTTTGTGACAATGACAAATAAAGTACTTTGAACTTTGTACATCATGGGCAGAACAAAACCGGCTTGAAAGTTGTTTGTTATAAAGTGCGAGTGGTGTGTCAGATAAGTTGCTTTAATTGTATCTAGCACACACTCACACACAGACACACACACTTTCTAGCATTGCCTGCTCAACATGTCTGCTAAATGTGCGCAGTTCCCCGCTGGCTCTTCATGTTTACCTCTGTGCGTTTGCAGGCCAGCCGGAGGCTCCGTGTAGTGTTTATTTAGGCTCATCCTCGATGGTTTCTAGCCTGCGGTTTCTCAGAAAGAGCAGTCTGATCACATGATATTAAAGTATAGCTAAACAGCCGGTCCCTTTAATAATGCATGTAGACCGGAACTGCTTCTGCATAGGCCAACTTGATAGTTTATGTGCGTGGAAAAATATTTATTTTCCGACATAATCCTCTTCAGTGCCCGCTCCAGCACCACACCACAACCGACGACAGGCACTGAATGGGGTGCTACACCAGAGACTACAGGCACTGAATGGGGCGCTACGCCAGAGACTACAGGCACTGAATGGGGCGCTACGCCAGAGACTACAGGCACTGAATGGGGTGCTACACCAGAGAACACAGACTACAGACACTGAATGGGGCGCTACGCCAGAGACTACAGGCACTGAATGGGGCGCTACGCCAGAGACTACAGGCACTGAATGGGGCGCTACGCCAGAGAAAGCTAAAACACAAACCGTACAAACAGTCATTTTCTACAGTTTGTCAGGTATTGAAGTAAATAGACACAGGTGCACGGGGTCCTTGTCGTTTAGACAGACGACCCTGTCAGTGGCAAAAACAATCAGTTTACTTTGACGTGCTGGCTTGCCTCAAAGGATACCGCCGTTTTGCAGTTGCCTGTTTTAGCACTGTAATTCAATACTTGGTACAGGCAGCCGGAGCCACCTTTCCTTTGCTTGCGATAATTATGATCTGTCAGGCAAGGTAGTCCCTAGGCGAGAAACACTCCCAAAACTATTTTGGGCAAGTTTGCAACAACAAAGCAGACACAGTAACGGAAAATGACAGCTGAGGCTTCCACACCCCCCACAAGCAGTCCTCAGTCACTCGCTCCATCTCAGGGATCAGTCGCTCTATCTCAGGGATCAGGCGCTCTATCTCAGTCCTCAGTCAGTCGCTCTATCTCAGTCCTCAGTCGCTCTATCTCAGGGATCAGTCGCTCTATCTCAGTCCTCAGTCGCTCTATCTCAGTCCTCAGTCGCTCTATCTCAGGGATCAGTCGCTCCATCTCAGTCCTCAGTCGCTCTATCTCAGTCCTCAGTCGCTCCATCTCAGTCCTCAGTCGCTCTATCTCAGTCCTCAGTCGCTCTATCTCAGGGATCAGTCGCTCCATCTCAGTCCTCAGTCGATCTATCTCAGGGATCAGTCGCTCTATCTCAGGGATCAGTCGCTCTATCTCATGGATCAGTCGCTCTATCTCAGAGATCAGTCCTCAGTCAGTCGCTCTATCTCAGAGATCAGTCCTCAGTCAGTCGCTCTATCTCAGGGATCAGAGTGAGGGTCTGCTAGCGGGCGGCTGACATTGACGCCAAATCCCATTTCTTATTTTTGCCCATACCTCACTCAAAATAAAGCCGTGTTTTTTTTTAATCTCCTCCTATGGAATGGGCCAACCCAGTGTAGTCCGGCCGATACGGATGTCAGCACTGCACTGACACCAGATGAGCAGGGAAACGGCAGAACATTTGCTGCTGGATAATGTTTCACATTTCAAAGGCTACACGGGACATGGAAATAACTGAAATAAAAACTCAAAACCGAGTGGGCACTGAAAAAAGAAAGGGAATGGAATTGGGCCTTAGACACAGATCGGTGGAATTGGGCCTTAGACACAGATTGGTGCTCTTGGACCTTTTGTCGATGTTTCTTTTTGAAACATGAATCCATAGGCTTAGCGCATAGATTCATCATTTGAAGACAGGTGATTGGCAGTGGAACGCGGGGGAGGACACTTGATTGGCAGATGGGGGTGGCTAGGCCTAGTAGTGGGATACCCGTCTGATCATTCTTAGGTGTGTGTGTGTGTGTGTGTGTGTGTTTGTGTGTGTGTGTGTGTGTGTGTGTGTGTGTGTGTGTGTGTGTGTGTGTGTGTGTGTGTGTGTGTGCTATTCTACCCGTCTGTATATTCTGAGGTGGTTGAAGGTGAAAAAATAAATTACTTTTTGCAGTATGAACTGTTTTGAACGCATTAAACTAATCTAAACTTGAGGTGTGTTAATCACCTAATCTAATTCCATCAAGTGGCCTTCTCCATTACCAAGCAGCAAGTGGCTCATTAAAAGGCTATTGGTGTGTGTGTGTGTGTGTGTGTGTGTGTGTGTGTGTGTGTGCTATTGGTGTGTAAGTCACTGCCTGGAATGCCCGAGTGTCCAACTGAGTTCTATGTGTTCCACAGTGTGTGTGTGGTGTGTGTGTGTGTGTGTGTGTGTGTGTGTGTGTGTGTGTGTGTGTGTGTGTGTGTGTGTGTTGGTTGGGATTCTCTCCATAGGAGTGTTCATTATTAATATGTCCCTTTTGGCCAACTTAAGACCGCCACATAGGCTAACGTGCAAAACAGTTGTTAAGTATCAGGATTTAATGAGGCAGGGAGGAATAACCACATGTGTATAAATTAATACATCTTTCATCCATTCCATGGCGATCTGGAGCCTCTTTTAACAAGACAGCTTGTTAAATACTGCATTTTCATGCTGACGGCAGTGTGTAGACCAGACCTCGTGACGGGAGAGACGCTGGGATCCTGTAGACCAGTGAGAGTGTGTGTGTGTGTGTGTGTGTGTGTGTGTGTGTGTGTGTGTGTGTGAAAGGAGAGACACTGGGATCCTGTAGACCAGATCTCGTGACAGGAGAGACGCGGGGATCCTGTAGACCAAATCTCGTGACAGGAGAGACGCGGGGATCCACTTGTCAGAGAACATGGTCGTATGAATGAATGGATGACCGTTCGCCAGACAAACTCAACACCAGAGTTGAAGCTTCTGTTGTGAGAGGGTTTGGGGTGTGTGTGTGTGTGTGTGTTGTGAGAGGGTTTGGTGTGTGTGTGTGTGTGTGTGTGTGTGTGTGTGTGTGTGTGTGTGTGTTGTGAGAGGGTTTGGTGTGTGTGTGTGTGTGTGTGTGTGTGTGTGTGTGTGTGTGTGTGTGTGTGTGTTGTGTTGTGTTGTGAGAGGGTTTGGTGTAGCTGGTCTCCTCAGGGCGGTGGCGTCTAACCTCCCCGACCGTGCCGCTGAGTGGCGCGACGAGTCCCCGCGGTCCGCTGTGTTCACAGGCAGCTTGTGTAAGCATCCCGGGGAGGAAGATTCCCCCCAAGACTTCAATCGCCTGTTTCATCGCCCGAGTGCTGCTTCCCTTTGAACCAACTGAGGAAACTCTAAAAGCACGGGCTCACGCAAGGACCGCTTTCCGTTTCCAGCCCCTGCCCCTCTCCCACCCCTCCCTCTCTCCCACCCCTGCCCCTCTCCCTCCCTCTCTCCCACCCCTCCCCCTCTCCCACCCCTCCCTCTCTCCCACCCCTCCCCCTCTCACACACACCATGTCTCAGAAGGAAACAAGGAATAATTGCAGCATCACCCTTCTCCATGCCGCAGGCTCTTGCCAGAGGATATGCAACATTATTCTCCTGTAATAAAGCAGAAGCACACGCGAGGTGTTGCTCACAACATGTGTGCTTTTTATCATTTCTGAAAGAGACGTCTAAAAACAGAAGTGTTTCTGCTGGTCCTCTGGTAGGCTGAGTGGTGGTAATAATAATAATAATAATAATAATAATAAACTTTATTTATATAGCACCTTTCATGCAAAAGAATGCAGCTCAAAGTGCTTTAATCAGTGGTAATGGTTTGTTTTCCTCGTGTCTGTTTCAGAGCTGGGGGGTTATTCATGACCCTGAGTGAACACAGCAGCGTTATACTCCACAGGAAAAGAGAGTGTGTGTGTGTGTGTGTGCGTGTGTGTGTGTGCGTGTGTGTGTGTGTGTGCGTGTGTGTGTGTGTGGTCGCAGGCTGGGGGGTTATTTATGAACCTGAGTGAGCACAGCAGCGTTATACTCCACAGCAAAAGAATGAGCATCATTTGTTGGTTTTTGACGGTATCTTTATTGTATGCTGGTATGAATTAAACATTAGGATCAGCAAAGATGTCATCCTTCTCAGTCCCGGTTTGACTGCGTGTAGTCTGTTTCTATTGGCTGTGTCCAGACAACAGACAGTTATCATAAAACATCCCTAGAATAAAATGACACTTAGATTACAAAATGAAATCTCTTGCCTGATATACTTACTTACACAAAAGCCATTGCCCTCCGGGACCCAAAGGAAATCACATTCATCATACTGTCAAATATGTCAGGTTTATTGATTGATCATACTGTCAAATATGTCAGGTTTATTGATGTATAATAAACCTTGAAAGAGCTGCGTCCAGAAAGCTTATTTGGATTGATAAAAAAGAGGATTGACCGTTTTGTGCCTGGTCAAATGTGCTTCATCCACATGTGTGTGTGTGTCTGTGTGTGTGTGTGTGTGTGTGTGTGTGTGATATATCTGATCGATGTGCTTC
>NC_045166.1:26664186-26759186 GCF_900700415.2 Clupea harengus | reverse complement strand
GTGACTCATGGGCACTTTTTGATATGATAATGTGTCGCCTTTCATCTGCGTGTGCTTAAGGAGATGAAAGCTGTGACCGGCGGTCTGGTTTCTCCCAATTAGACTGACGTGTGTGTGTGTGTGTGTGACCGGCGGTCTGGTTTCTCCCAATTAGACTGATGTCTTCCCGAGAGCGGACAGACACAAAGGACACGGATCGGGCCGGCTGCCGTGCTGGTGTGAGATGTTTGTGTGTGCGTGTAGAGTGTGTGTGTGTGTGTGTGTGTGTGTGTGTGTGTGTGTGTGTGAGATGTGTCGTCCGTCCCTATTGATTTTCTTCCCTCTACAGTTCTGCCACCGTTGGGGTTTCCATGTTAGCGACCTGTCAGGGCAGAGCTGGGAGGAGTGTGTGTGTGTGTGTGTGTGTGTGTGTGTGTGTGTGTGTGTGTGTCAGGGCAGAGGTGGGAGGATGGAAGGATCCATTCAGGCCTCTTAAGACATTGACAGGGAGATAGTGTTTCACGTACCCAGAGGATGGGTGTAGAGTGTGTGTGTGTGTGTGTTTGTGTGTGTCTCTTAAGACATTGACAGGGAGATAGTGTTTCACGTACCCAGAGGATGTGTGTAGAGTGTGTGTGTGTGTGTGTGTGTGTGTGTGTGTGTGTGTGTCTCTTAAGGCATTGACAGGGAGATAGTGTTTCACGTATCCAGAGGATGTGTGTAGAGTGTGTGTGTGTGTGTTTGTTTGTGTGTGTGTGTGTGTCTCTTAAGGCATTGACAGGGAGATAGTGTTTCACGTATCCAGAGGATGGGTGTAGAGTGCGTATGACAAGACCCCTCACCATGGCTTTAATCTGATTAAGCTACACCAAGAGCAGCAGACATGGATATTTAATGACTGATTCATTTTGTGGCTTTTCTCTGCTTGGTTTGGAACACCAGATTTTGGAATCTTTTGCCCATTATTTCAGACGGGTTCCAGATTCTAAATGAACACATCTGTGCCAGATCAGGGCCACCCCTGTTCTGAGGTCTGCCTCTGTTCAGGCGATCCTCAGCGCCGCCTCGAGGCCGTGGCTGCATGAGGGGCTGCTGTGTGAACACTTGGTGTGTGTGTGTGTGTGTGTGTGTGTGTGTGTGTGTGTGTGTGTGTGTGTGTGTGTGTGTGTGTGTGTGTGTGTGTGTGTGAACGCGCGTGTGTGTGTGTTTCTGAACGCGCGCGTGTGTGTGTGTGTGTGTGTGTGTGAACACGCATGTGTGTGTGTGTGTGTGTGCGTGTGTGAACGCGCGTGTGTGTGTGTGTGTGTGTGTATGTGTGTGTGTGTGTGAACACGCGTGTGTGTGTGTGTGTGTGAATGCGCGTGTGTGTGTGAACGCGCGCGTGTGTGTGTGTGTGTGTGTGTGTGTGTGTGTGTGTGTGTGTGTGTGTGTGTGTGTGTGTGTGTGTGTGTGTGTGTGTGAACGCGCGTGTGTGTGTGAACGCGCGCGTGTGTGTGAACGCGCGCGTGTGTGTGTGTGTGTGTGTGTGTGTGTGTGTGCGTGTGCGTGTGTGTGTGTGAACGCGCGTGTGTGTGTGAACGCGCGCGTGTGTGTGTGTGTGTGTGTGTGTGTGTGTGTGTGCGTGTGCGTGTGTGTGTGTGAACGCGCGTGTGTGTGTGTGTGTGTGTGTGTGAACGCACATGCTCGCCTGTGTGAAATAATAACCTGTCATGCGCCGCTGCGTTGCCCCATGATTCCCTGTGAGAGGTAGCTCACATATCGAGCTGCATCGGAATGAGCTCCGCGTGCAAAACAGACTCAGTTGATGAGGAGCTCTGGCTACTGCTGCCAGAGGAAGGTGATTAAGCTATCTGAGATCATCTGAGAGGATCGCTCTAGAGCAGCATTCAGGAGGATGGATCGAAAAGTAGAAATATAATTGCTGATGTTGTGTTTTGAAACCTTTTCTTACATTTTCACGGGATGGTCTGACCACAAAACTGCATAGTGCATAGCCTAGTTGCGTGTGTTTATCAGACCCTCCAGGAAGCTGCGATGTTGCGATCGCACCAATTCACGCAAATTCAACGATCAACAAGGATAGCAAAACAGATTGATAAGCATAGAATGAGAACGGCAGAAACGCAGGCAGGACGTCAGGTGACGAAACAGATCACAGTGACATAGGCTGTTTTTTTTTTTTTCGTTGTATGTGAAGGCTGCGATATTCATAACATTTTATTCAGTCTTACTTGTGGTCCTTTTGTAATACCAAAAGGTGCACTTCGTTGTGGATAAGTAAATCCTATGTACTGTTCCCCCTACGTGTTTAGCATAACATAGCATAACTAGCTATGTTTCTAGATAACTGTCTAACAGCTGTTGCCATTCCCACGAGACGAACAAATGAATGATGTCAAAGTAAAAGTCCTATACTATACTGTGTTCGTTTCCATAACAACAATTCAAGCAATATACATTTTCTGACCTAAATAAGCAGAGGGCAGAACAGCCTGTTATGCTACATTTTTGTAGTCCTGGTAATCTTTAGTTTGGCATGTTGGTAAGGTTATTTAGAGGACCATTTCTCAATGTTTTTTTTTTTTTAAAGAATGTTTTTTTATTAATTCTTTATTTTTCAACAAATAACTCAATTATAATTACAAAGAGGGAAATTCGCAACTTTTATCGCAACTTTCACTTTCTCCCGCAATTTCATCGCAACAAACCCCTAAAAAACACTGCAACTTTCACCGCAACTTGTTGGAAAAGCCCCCGCGAAATCAGTCATTTTAGGCCGCAACTATCACAAAAAGGCCCGCGAAATCCTGGGGGGACTGGTTTATCTGTCTTTCACATGACCATGTACCATCCATTTACATTTAGTCATTTAGCAGACGCTTTTATCCAAAGCGACTTACATATGTGCGACTCACAATGTATACACATTTTACATTTACACTGATGGCACACTGCACATCAGGAGCAATTAGGGGGTTCCGTGTCTTGCTCAAGGACGATTCGACAGGGAATCGAACTAGCAACCTTCTGATTACCAAACAACTTCTTTACCTCCTGTACCACTGTCGCCCCGACATCCAAATTAATTGAAGATGACACCAGTTCTGATTGCCAAGGAAAACATGTTCCAAAAAGTGGCAAATCCTTGCATACTGTTGCTTTGACCCTTCAGCAGGAGAGTTTTGAACATTCTAATGAAAGAATGCGTTCATCAACAATGTAAGATTCTAAAATTCCACATTATATTCCATGGATCCGGATATTCCTTAGAACGTTCAGTCTACAACATTCTAGAATCTATAGCATCTAAACGCAACAGGTGTGACTGTACCTGCTGAAGGGTTAATGGGATGTAATGCACAGTGGCCAGACAGCAGCCGACTGCGGCCCGGCTCCGGCCCACATCTAATTCAGACTCAGGTGCTATCGGTGACATTAGCAAAGTGCTTTCTATCCCTGAGTGGATCATGGCCACGCACGCACTAAAGGCGGTGCATTACCCAGACACAGGTCAGGTGAAATGCACTGATGGCTAATTGTGTAATGGGGCAGCTCTAACGCAGTATTCTCCCTTCACCCTGCTCAGCCCCGTGGGTTGTGTGTGTGTGCCAACCAGCTGGCAGGGTTAGTTGGCATGGGCTCCGTGTGCTCAACGGGGCGTGGAGAACTGTGCTCCGTTCCCCACCCGCAACGCCACTCTGAGGATGAGACGGATTCACACAGGGCAACCGCAGAAGCTGAGAGGGGGTTTAAAAATAGATAGAAATAAATTCATTCTCACATGAGAGAGATTTCACACATTTTCTGAGAGGCTTTTAGGAGCCCTGTCACGGTTGTGTGACTGCGTTGAGTTTTATTTCGTGTTGAACTTACTGAACTTACTGTTTGACAGCCTCATGATGTTATAACTAACTCCCAAATATAACGGAAAGAGATCAATATAAAACCAAATGACTAGGGCTTGTTTGTTGACCTTCAGTCTGTGATCGTTATGAAAGAATGCTTCGACCACATCCATCATGTTTGTTACCTGAGAGGCTTCTGCTCATAGAGACCTTTCAGTTTAAGGGGTGGCCTGAAATTGTGGATCAATATCTGCACTGTTGTTGTTATTGTTGTTATTATTGTTCTTTCTTCAATAACCTACCAGGCGAAGTTCTCCCCCCTCCTAACAGGGATTTACATTTACATTTAGCAGACGCTTTTATCCAAAGCGACTTACAGGGATGTATACACATTTTACATTTACACTGATGGCACACTGCACATCAGGAGCAATTAGGGGTTCAGTGTCTTGCTCAAGGACGCTTCGACAGGGAATTGAACTAATAACCTTCTGATTACTAAACGACTTCTCTACCTCATGTACCATTGTCGCCCGGGATACCGCTTGCACTCATCTGGCCCTGGTCCAGTGGGTCTAGTCACAGGTCAAGGGTCAAGGCCAGAACCCATGCAGAGTATCTATGGTCCAGTGGGTGAGAACCCATGCAGAGTATCTATGGTCCAGTGGGCCAGAACCCATGCCGAGTATCTATGGTCCAGTGGGTGAGAACCCATGCAGAGTATCTATGGTCCAGTGGGTGAGAACCCATGCAGAGTATCTATGGTCCAGTGGGCCAGAACCCATGCCGAGTATCTATGGTCCAGTGGGCCAGAACCCATGGAGAGGAACTAGCTATGAGGGGGTGTGAGTTCCCCAATAGAAACCTCATCCAGCCCCACGACTCCTCACAAGATGAGGAGGAGGAGGAGGAGGATAAGAATGGCTTTCCTGTGTCACACACACACACACACACACACACACACACACACACACACACACATACACACACACACACAAGCTCCAGTGCTGTGAGCACCGTAAGGGCTGCACTCCCAGTGCGACGTTGAGTCACCACCATGAGGTGCATTTCAGATGTCACAGAGAAAGCCAACAGAAATAGCATTTCACCCCCGCATGCAAGCGCCTCACAGTTCAGTCATCACCAGCAAGCAAGCGCCTCACAGTTCAGTCACCCCCCGCAAGCAAGCGCATCACAGTTCAGTCATCACCAGCTTAATCATGCAGTCCAGCCAGATAGCAAGCTTCAGTCCACGACACCTCATCAGACGTGCTTCAGTCCACGACACCTCATGAGACGTGTGTGTCACCGACGCGGGGATCCACGGGTATGGGTTCCAATGCAGGACTGTGCTTCACACAGTGCAAATTCAATTCAAGTCAATTCAATTTATATATCGCCAAAACAATCACATTTTCCCGAGGCACTTTACAGAGCCCAGGGCCGGAACCCCCCTCAGAGCAAGCACAATGGTGACAGGGGCACGGAAAAACTCCCTGTTAATCAGGAAGAAACCTTTAGCAGAACCACGGCACATAAGGGGGGGCCCATCTGCTTGAGGGGGTCCATTACATCAATAACTGCTATCTAAGCAGGGAACCAGGGAGGCTCATTGCCTGTTACAATACACAGTTAAGCACACTATAACATTGGCCAACGGTGGGCCTCTACTTTTGTCAAGGTAGTGAAAGGAAATCCGCACTCCAAAATTATTTTCTCCTTTTTTTCTTTTTGTGTTATTTTCTTTTTTTTTGTAGCAGCAGCCATACCATAGCTCATAGCTCATACCGTTTGACGGACAAGTCTATTTTAAAGGAGACGCTGCGATAGTGACCCGCTTATTAAGTCTTTATCCTGGAAAGGCTCCGTGTGTGTGTGTGTGTGTGTGTATGTGTGTGTGTGTGTGTGTGTGTGTGTGTGTGTGCTTTTCATCCAGAGCCTAGGCCATCTGAGACAGATACGTTTCACTAGAATGCCACTAAGCCACTAAGACTAAGGCTATGTATTACATAATGCTACAGGCTCTCTAACCGACTACCAGTGGAGCTCCTACAGGCTCTCAGTACCAGTGGAGTTACTACAGGCCCTCAGTGGAGTTACTACAGGCTAACCGTGGAGTTACTACAGGCTCTCAGTGGAGTTACTACAGGCTACCACTGGAGTTACTACAGGCTCTCACTACCAGTGGAGTTACTACAGGCTACCACTGGAGTTACTACAGGCTCTCACTACCAGTGGAGTTACTACAGGCTAACCGTGGAGTTACTACAGGCTACCAGTGGAGTTACTACAGGCTAACCAGGCTACCAGTGGAGTTACTACAGGCTAACCATGGAGTTACTACAGGCGCTCACTACCAGTGGAGTTACTACAGGCTAACCGTGGAGTTACTACAGGCTAACCAGGCTACCAGTGGAGTTACTACAGGCTAACCAGGCTACCAGTGGAGTTACTACAGGCTAACCGTGGAGTTACTACAGGCTACCAGTGGAGTTACTACAGGCTACCATTGGAGTTACTACAGGCTACCAGTGGAGTTACTACAGGCTACCAGTACCACTGGAGTTACTACAGGCTCTCACTACCAGTGGAGTTACTACAGGCTACCAGTGGAGTTACTACAGGCTCTCAGTGGAGTTACTACAGGCTCTCTCTACCAGTGGAGTCACTACAGGCTACCAGTGGAGTTACTACAGACTACCAGTGGAGTTACTACAGGCTACCAGTGGAGTTACTACAGTGGAGTTACTACAGGCTCTCAGTGGAGTCACTACAGGCTAACCAGTGGAGTTACTACAGGCTACCAGTGGAGTCACTACAGGCTACCAGTGGAGTTACTACAGACTACCAGTGGAGTTACTACAGGCTACCAGTGGAGTTACTACAGACTACCAGTGGAGTTACTACAGACTACCAGTGGAGTTACTACAGGCTACCAGTGGAGTTACTACAGTGGAGTTACTACAGGCTCTCAGTGGAGTCACTACAGGCTAACCAGTGGAGTTACTACAGGCTACCAGTGGAGTCACTACAGGCTACCAGTGGAGTTACTACAGGCTAACCAGGCTACCAGTGGAGTTACTACAGGCTCTCAGTACCAGTGGAGTTACTACAGGCTAACCAGGCTACCAGTGGAGTTACTACAGGCTACCAGTGGAGTTACTACCAGTGGAGTTACTACAGGCTCTCAGTACCAGTGGAGTTACTACAGGCTAACCGTACTACCAGTGGAGTTACTACAGGCTCTCTCTACCAGTGGAGTTACTACAGGCTAACCGTGCTACCAGTGGAGTTACTACAGGCTAACCGTACTACCAGTGGAGTTCTCTCGTCTGATGGATTGATTGACCTGTCCAGGTGATTGACTGGAGTGGATGATGAAGATTCTCCCTCTCTTTCCGTCCTCATCACCAAGGAAGGCCTGAGCAATGAAGGGACCTCGATGCAGCCTTTTCCGAGCAAATTATTGTCTAAACTCCCAGTGTCAGGGTAATTAAAATGGTATCACACACACACACACACAGCTCCTATGGGAGAGTGGTGTAAAACATTATGATTAATTTTATTATGGTTATTATTCGGTTTCTTCACCAATATGGTGGCTGGCTTCTTTACCTTAAAGTTTACTGCCAGTAATCTCCCAGCCTCTGTCCTTCTGCCATACCTCCACATTAATGTATATACGTGCTGCACTTGAATGGTAACAGGCTCGGTTTCATAACTGGACATTTCTTTTTACTACCACTCTAATAAATCTACCCATCCATATTATTTCAGAGGATGAATGTGGGGAATGAGGTGGTCTTCGTAGGTGGCCTATTAAGCTCGCAAGTAGTCATTTTCGCTCCGAAGATGTAATTCTCACTCCAGATACGCGTCGGGGCAGCAGGCGTTATATGTTCCTGCCCCCCGGCACATCAAGAAACATGCTCCGATTCGGAGGATAGGCTATTAATATTCAATGAGATGGGTCAGTGGAATGTGTTGGCCTGAGAAAAAAAATAGACATTGACGCTCTTCTCTCTTCATTAAATAGATGATGTTTCTTTTTAAATGATGATAGATTATCAAGTTCATTAAACCTCGAGCTTCATCTGAACTGTTCCCCATTTGCCTGAAAAAGAGCTTATTTTGACCTTGCAATGCAGGTTATGCTAACTAACATTACGTTCCTGAAAACGCTATCATTCAGAGATCCAACCTCACCTTTCACCGTGGGTGCCATTAACGTTAATGTAAACCATTAAAGATTCTAAAACGATAAACACCTCGTTGAAACCGCCTTAGATTACATTCGAGAACGTGTATAACATTTACCTTGTGTGGTGTATCCCTTTGCGGGGATGACAGACGCATATATTTCACGCCACAAGAAACCCTCGGGGCATCTGAAGTAAAGCGATCCTCTGCATCAAGATGGTAAAAGAATGACCCAAATATCTATTAATATAGAGTTGGTAGTTATTCATAGCATTCATAGATGCCCTTCAAGAAACATCCACGACACCCAGAGCGGGGAAAATCCATAAAAAATAAGACAACAATCTACCCGAGGAACAAAAAAACCGCTCAGTTTCTTGTGTCTTTAAAAAAAAGCCGCAGACGGAGCAGTCCCGTTATCGCGGCAGCCCTCCAAGTAGAATCGCCTCACCGCATTACGCCCGCATGCACCGCTTCTGGTCGAGAATAAACGCCTCCAGAGCGACGGCAGTTACGAGACCGATTGACTGGTTGCTGAATTCGGATTGTTTGCTCAGACAGCAGATGTTTTGCATCGCGTGTGCCTGCAACCACCTGCCCGGTGGGGTTTTGGACGGAGTCAATCCACGCGAAATGGGAGGGTGTCACCGCGCATCCTCAAGCCCAGGCATCGGCGCTCCACTGACTCATGACATCCGCCTTTCTTCTGGCTCTCCAACTCGTGGGTGATCGGAAACGCTGAGCGGGGATTGGTCTAACACATGCTCGATTCTCGGAGTGCAGTGAATAATCATCTGCCGGCCTTATTTAGTGACATTTACTCGGAGCAGCCAATGCATACTCATACTCATCATACTAACCCAGCCAATACATACTCATCTGGGAAACTGTCTGACTTGTTTAAAAATACTGATTTACCTCACTGTCAGCAGCCCATTATGTATTCCCACTGGACTTGTATCCATTACTTACCAACATACATTAAGCATCACTTGATCCCCTGCTGTGTGTGGGGACCAGCTCTCACTGGGGCAGGGGTCATGTGTCCCCTATAACAAGAGGACTGACAATGTATGGACTGTGTACCACGAAGGATATCACTGCATTATATTGAGAAGGATATCACTGCATTATATTGAGAAGGATATCACTGCATTATATTGACCAGGATATCACTGCATTATATTGAGAATAAACTTAATGTACTTGGGCTTCCTTACCCAGTTTTACCGACTATAGCCTTGAATTAGGCTATTTACAGTTGCTGGCCTCTTGTGTGTCGGAAAACAACCGGAAACAAATCTCCTGACTCCCTGCAAGATAACCATGTTGGAGTATTGGTTGTTCAGGAAGTGCTCGACCTCCAATGCTTTCACACACTGTGACAGGGGACCCTAATCAATGCTGTGGCATCACAGGCCTCAGAAAACAGACTCATCATCTCTGCACTCCACTCGTCATCTCTGCACTCCACTCGTCATGTCTGTCTGCACCCCACTCGTCATCTCTGCACCCCACTCTGCACTCCACTCGTCATGTCTGTCTGCACCCCACTCATCATCTCTGCACTCCACTCGTCATGTCTGCACCCCACTCATCATCTCTGCACTCCACTCGTCATGTCTGCACCCCACTCATCATCTCTGCACTCCACTCATCATCTCTGCACCCCACTCGTCATGTCTGCACCCCACTCTGCACTCCACTCGTCATCTCTGCGCCCCACTCTGCACTCCACTCGTCATCTCTGCGCCCCACTCGTCATGTCTGCACCCCACTCGTCATGTCTGTCTGCACCCCACTCATCATCTCGTCATCTCTGCACCCCACTCTGCACCCCACTCGTCATGTCTGTCTGCACCCCACTCGTCCTCTCTGCACCCCACTCTGCGCCCCACTCGTCCTCTCTGCACCCCACTCTGCGCCCCACTCGTCATGTCTGCACCCCACTCGTCATCTCTGCACCCCACTCTGCACTCCACTCGTCATCTCTGCACCCCACTCATCATCTCTGCACTCCACTCGTCATGTCTGCACCCCACTCATCATGTCTGTCTGCACCCCACTCATCATCTCGTCATCTCTGCACCCCACTCTGCAGCCCACTCGTCATGTCTGTCTGCACCCCACTCTGCACTCCACTCGTCATGTCTGCACCCCACTCGTCATCTCTGCACCCCACTCGTCATGTCTGCACCCCACTCGTCATCTCTGCACCCCACTCTGCGCCCCACTCGTCATGTCTTACGTGCAGTTTAATGTTTATTTAGCATTTCTTAATCTCCCTGAGGAAGTGCGCCTCAGTGAGCGCGTCCGCCCGCTCCCCCGACCTGCTCTTCTTCTCCAGGAACAGGCCCGTGTCGTCGCGCGGGAAGTCCGCCAGGCTGCGGTGCCACAGCGGCTCCGAAATGCCCAGGAGCTCGCGCACGTGGGCGGAGATAACCTGCAGGGGGCGACACAGAGCACAGAGCCTAGTTATCCAATTACAGTGAAGGAGGGCTGGAGACTGGGCTGGAATTGAATCAGATTCAGCAGCGTGTGAGAGGGGATGATGTCTATGATTAATGTGCTCTCGTAGCCTGAGCCCAGAGCACCAGGTAGACCTGTGCAGATGAACTACAAAACGCAGCCATATTTTGCCCGTAAATGCAGTTCCGTGACAGAGGAATTTTCAGTTTGTCATCTCCATCAAAAGTATGCGGGGGCAAAATGGGAGCATTTCAGACTACCTCGCCACCAACAGGGTTTGGTTCGGTGTTCCATTATTCTAAATATTTTCCCATTGACACAGAAATCCATAAAGGACTACAAAGTGCCAAGACATCCTTAGAGGTGTTTGCCCAGACAGCAGCTGTAACGGGAGCATGGCAGACAGACATCATGGCAGACAGACATCTACGGGAACATGGCAGACAGACAACATGGCAGACAGACAGCTATGGGAGCATGGCAGACAGACAGCTACGGGAGTATGGCAGACAGACATCATGGCAGACAGACAGCTACGGGAGCATGGCAGACAGACAACATGGCAGACAGACAGCTACGGGAGCATGGCAGACAGACAACATGGCAGACAGACAGCTACGGGAGCATGGCAGACAGACAGCATGGCAGACAGACATCATGGCAGACAGACATCTACGGGAGCATGGCAGCCAGACAGCTACGGGAGCATGGAAGACAGACATCATGGCAGACAGACAGCTATGCGAGCATGGCAGACAGACAGCATGGCAGGCAGACAGCTACGGGAGCATGGCAGCCAGACAGCTACGGGAGTATGGCAGACAGACAGCTACGGGAGCATGGCAGACAGACAGCATGGCAGACAGACAGCTATGGAGCATGGCAGACAGACAGCATGGCAGACAGACAGCTATGGAGCATGGCAGACAGACAGCTACGAGAGCATGGCAGACAGCTACGGGAGCATGGAAGACAGACATCATGGCAGACAGACAGCTATGCGAGCATGGCAGACAGACATCATGGCAGACAGACAGCTACGGGAGTATGGCAGACAGACATCATGGCAGACAGACAGCTATGGGAGCATGGCAGACAGACAGCTATGGGAGCATGGCAGACAGACATCATGGCAGACAGACAGCTATGCGAGCATGGCAGACAGACAGCATGGCAGACAGACATCATGGCAGACAGACATCTACGGGAGCATGGCAGCCAGACAGCTACGGGAGTATGGCAGCCAGACAGCTACGGGAGTATGGCAGACAGACATCATGGCAGACAGACAGCTATGGGAGCATGGCAGACAGACAGCTACGGGAGTATGGCAGACAGACATCATGGCAGACAGACAGCTATGGGAGCATGGCAGACAGACAGCTATGGGAGCATGGCAGACAGACAGCATGGCAGACAGACAGCTATGGGAGCATGGCAGACAGACAGCTATGGGAGCATGGCAGACAGATCCATGCCAAATCTTGGCCGGGTCCAAAGCGGGAGTCAAAACCTCAAGTCCCAGACAGTACACACACACACACACACACACACAGATGAGACACGGTTACATTAGACGGCACAGTGTATGACAGATAGTGAGCTAAGCAACTCAGTTGCAGTTGCAGTTGCAGTTGCATGCAATACATGTCTTCTCTCATATGGTGCCTGATACTGATTGGACATGCATAATGACAGCTTCTCTATGGGGTGTAACTCAACAGTCATTTGGAAACATCAGTACCCGCAAACACAAGGCAACACATTCTATAACCAATGATAACCAGCAAAAGTAAAACAGGGCAAAAGTAACACTCCCCTTTTCTCCACGCGGGATGGGAGACAGATGCCCTAAGGTCAACACAAAGGGCCTTTTAACCTTTGACCTTTGTCTATCTGCCAACCATCTTCCTCTTAAGTGCTTTGTTCACAGAGCTACAGTCAATAAACATTTTTGCCATACAAATGCAGAGACCTACTGTACTGTTCTACCTATGTAAAAAGCAAAACATGCATGGGGAATCAAATTCCATGACCGCAAGATACACTTTTGAGTATGACTACATCACAAGATACACTTTTGATGAACACATGGAGTATGACTGCACACATACACTAAAGTATGGTATAGCCCAGCAGTATGCTAAAACAACATATTTTGCCCCCTTGTGGGAAAATCAAAAGGTTGTAATTGTATGTTATGGTTTTAACCCACATGCGTGTTACTGTTGACCCGACAAGGAGGGGCAAAAATAACACGGCAGTTTTCTGTTGCTTAACCTAAGCGGTTTTGTCCAGATCTGTAAATGCAACTGCATTTGACGGAGGATAGATGCACACACACACACACACACACACACACACACACACACACACACACACACACACACACACACACACACACACACACACACACGGAGGACAGATACACACACACACACACACACACACACACACACACGGAGGACAGATGCACACACACACACACACACAACACACACACACACACATACACAAGTTGTTAGTCACAAAATATTGTCTTTCAGGCTCTTAGGATGAATCTTTGGACCCAGCTCTCCCCTAGATCTGAGAAGTGTGTTACTTCCTGTAACACACACACACACACGGAGGACAGATGCACACACACACACACACACACACACACACACACACACACACACACACACACACACACACACAACTCTCCCCTAGATCTGAGAAGTGCGTTACTTCCTGTAACTGACTCTTGTTCTTACCTTCATATCTTCAAAGTCTGTGATTCCTAATTTGGGCAAATTACGACAGTTTATGTGAATGAGCTTCCGGCCTGTGATGCCATTCTCAGTGAAACATGCCTGAAAGAATAAATATAAAAATATAAGAAAGACACAACATAACACTGAACAAAAGTACAACTTTATTTCAAATATGGCACATTTCTAGACCACCAATTACACACAAGAGCCCTCACACCAGAATTAAGAAATTAAGAAATAGGCCTAATATGGACCTGGAGATGTAGGACTATCACAAACATGTCAACTGAGGTAGGCTAGGCTATAACCTTTGGAGATGCAGGCCTATCTCAAACATGTCAACTGAGGTAGGCTAGGCTATAACCTTTGGAGAAGTCTTCTTTGAACACTGGTGCACATCTGTGTGATTATAGCTTGTATGGAGTTTGTATGGACATCACTCTCTTCAAATCAGTAGGTTACATGATGTTGCCCACAGTAGACATCTGAGAAAGTAGACTATTTCTTAGCTTTTTCTTGGGCTTTTCCATCTATGCATGGGCTAGGCTACACTAACTCAAATGTGTGCCAGCTACGATAACTATAGGCCTATAGCCTACACATATCATACATTTAGGCCGTCACAAATCAAAACGCGAATACCGGTAGCTTATATTATTTTTCATCCAACAGCAATGCATACTTTTCCATTATTTACACTAATGTTGTGGATATGATTATTTTTGATGCTCCCAGTGAATGGCACTTCTGGCAAGCACGATAAAGATGCATACAAATATAGCTGTGGTGTTTTCTGGTTTTCTCGAAAAAGGAAAGGTTTGAAAAGAAAAGTATTTTAGTTCAAGCTATGTGCCATACCGTATAATGTGAATATCCGAGAGATTCTATCCAGTTTGCGACGTCCTTGCACTGCCAATACAGGAACGCCATCTTGTATATGCGTTGTTTCCATGGAAACGGCCTCCTGTTTGCTCTAGATTAGAACCTTTGCTTTGGAAGTAACCTGAAAGTGTTGCGATAGGTTTACGAAATGTTCGGAAGCCCGATGTTTCTGATAGTTGATAGCAAAAAGTGCACTTGAAGAGGAACTGGAACAGCAGTAGTGTTAATAGCATGACTTGGGGTTTTATTTATTATCGTCTATGCCTATGAGGATATCAACATTTGGCCACAGTGCACTTAGGACACACCTTTCAAAGCATGTATTTGATTTAATCGATCGAATTTAATTTCCATATATTAATTGGTGCATTGATGTGTTTCACCACAGTTCGGTCATAGTTCGTTCAGTTACACTTCAAGAAATAATGCATATTGACACACTTGGAAGTGTTGTTTTTGTTATAGTTTCACAGCTGCTCTCAATTTTATTCTTTGCAATGCTTAGAGTAAGTAATAAGTAAAATGATAGCAGCCTTGCAAGTGAGGTTTCCCTTTTGTTGATATTGCAGATAATCCCCTAGTTACTTAGCTCTTAAGTACCTGGTTTTAAGCTGTAAATTAAATTATATGATCGTACTGTAATGAAACACATCAATTCTGGTCTTACTATTGACAAAGTTACCATTTCTATAAAAATTCAGCAATGTTGGACTGGACACTGCCCCTGCAGAATCCCTTCCTGTCCTCAAACATCATTCGAGGATCCATCTCTTCTGAGGTCCCCTACACACTTGATGAGCCTTCTCAAAAAAACTCACATTCATACTTTCCTTTCCACTTCTTGCATCTGTAGCCTTCAAACTAGACACCATTTGTTGTCAAAAAGGTAATGCCTCCAATACCCAGAGAACACTGATAAATAATGTATACATGCACTGTAATATAAGTTGCTATGGATAACGGCAGCTGCAAAAATCTATACATATATATGTATGTGTCATGAGTAGATGGCTCGTCAATCATGGCACAGAGGCTCTGCCTCAGAGACGCATCATACCTTCTCAGACACCTGCCGGCTCTGGGTCACACCTGGCCCAGATACGGCCCAGACTCCGCCGCGATCAGAGACATAAAAAGTGTGCGACTGCGCACTGGTGATGGGTGGAGGCCTCTGGTGTGAGCAGAAACCTTTATAGAGGTGTGTGTGCAGTGAAAGGCCTGGAGGATCAGTGAGTGCACTGCTAATCCTGGAGGAGAAAGGGGGCTCTAGCACTAGGAACAAAGGGAGGGAGATATATGGACATGCTTCCACAGTCCCACCAGGGTCCTAGCAGCAGCAGCAGCAACAGCAGCAGCAACAGCAGCAGCCCAGTTCTGGAGGTTCTTTCACAAGGCTCTGGCAAGAGGACTGTGATGCAGTATGACTCATCATTTTTATTTGTCTCTAAACTATTGGAAACTATCCCTCATTAGCAGGCCACTGTGTAAACGCCCCCAGACCATTCATCAGACTTTTGCGTGGCCAAAGAAACGCAGTTAAAGTCATTATCTTTATCACTAATGATTTAAAGTCAATATCTTTATTCTATGGGGTCATCTGCATTCTGTACTTCATAAGCTCACATCCCTGTGACTCAAACCCTATGAGGGCTGTGCTGTGTTCATGCTGGCGCTGAGAATCCTGGGGGTGCTCTTCGTCTGTGTGTGTGTGTGTGTGTGTGTGTGTGTGTGTCTGTGTGTGTGTGTGAGTGTGTGTGTGTGTGTGTGTGTCTGTGTGTGTTAGTTTGTCTGTGTGTGTGTGTGTGTGTGTGTGTGTGTGTGTGTGTGTGTGTGTGTGTGTGTCTGTGTGTGTGTCTGTGTGTGTGTCTGTGTGTGTCTGTGTGCTCATCCAGGCTATTTACTCTTATCTCAATTACAGCAAATGATGACAGAATTATCTCCAAGAACCATTTAGGACAACTGTCCCATCTGTCATATTCTTCATCACTGTCATCTCAGGAACATTTATTCTTCTGTATTACAAAATCAACAGCCTTTATTTCTTCTCATACTTAGTGAGATTTTGTCACTACTGTGCGTTGAATCGTAGAAATGTCCCTTATGTTTTCGTTGTTGTTATGGCAGCTTTTGCAGTTTTAGATGCATGCAGTTCTACTCCTGTTGTTTCCTGCTTTGTGCTTGTGTTTCCACCATAGACGTAGGAGCACCTGGACCAAATGGCAATGCGTGCGGTGTCAGGGTCCCAGCATGTTTGCAGTGCTTTGCTCCCATTCACTTACATGGAGCAAAACACTTCCTTGGTCCCACCTTGGTCCCGCCCAGTGGAACCATTTCCTGGTTTGGAAGGCCCAATCCTAACGTCCACACTCACAGACTCACAGACTCACAGACTCACACACTCACAGACTCACACACTCACACACTCACAGACTCACAGACTCACAGACTCACACACTCACAGACTCACACACTCACAGACTCACAGACTCACACACTCACAGACTCACACACTCACAGACTCACAGACTCACAGACTCACACACTCACAGACTCACACACTCACAGACTCACAGACTCGCACACTCGCACACTCACACACTCACAGTCTCACACACTCACAGACTCACACACTCACAGACTCACACACTCACAGACTCACACACTCACAGACTCACAGACTCACACACTCACAGACTCACACACTCACAGACTCACACACTCACAGACTCAGATGTTTCCACTAAATCAGTGCGGCTCAGGGCTGTCCCACTGTCACTGTGAAGAAAGTGCAAATTGTAAAATGCATTTACATTTAGTCATTTAGCAGACACTTTTATCCAAAGCGACATACAAAGGAGAGGACAATCAAGCTACGAGCAATAGAGACCCAGTGTAACAATGAATACTATTTGACATAGTAATATAACATTTAAATAAATAAATAAAAAGTCCCAAAACCACAAGCAGTCCCATTCCTATTTGTAACATGTTGAGCCTTTGCAGTCTCTCGCACTCAATCACCTAGGACGTCAACTAAGTGTGTGACGGTTCAAGGCTTGGGTCTTACAAGGACATTGGGATTGGCAGAAGTGACGGGAGGAGAGAAGGAGAAGGAGAAGGGGAAGAGAGAATCAGGGGCAAGCAGATGGATTCATACATTTATCAGAGTATAAAGCATATTAGCACACATCACATGTGGCATATGTACCTGATATACACATGATTCCCTTGGGAGTACGAACCCGGGTGGTTAGGGTAAAGGGAAGAACCCCTAGAGCAAGCCTGTCTGGACTTACCATCACAGCCTCCACCCCACAGTAGCATCAGAGGTGAGCTGGTTACCATCACACCGCCTCCTCCCCACAGTAGCATCAGAGGTGAGCTGGTTACCATCACACAGCCTCCTCTCCACAGTAGAGCCGGAGGTGAGCGGGTTCATGACAATTTGTAAATCATGACTAAATCCATGTACCACTAGGGATGTTTTCAGTCTAGTCTTAAAGAGGGTGTTCGCCTCAGATGTCTCCTATTGTGCTTTTTGATACTTTTGGAATTGATTTCCGTCACTGTTTTTATACTTTCCCATTTTTGCACTTCAGTATTGTTGACGTTCCCATTGCAATTAAAGCATTTTTGATGCGCACATTGCCGGTTCAGTCAACTGCTTGAAACATCACCTCAAGGGGCGTGTAGTAAGCCTACAGACCACACATGATTGGAAAGTGTGCTATTTCAAGCAGCCAACCACAATATCGTAATGTAGGGAGGTGTGCGATACACCCAATTCATTGGGTAATATAATTTAGTCCCGCCTTAGTAGAGTTTTGAGAGCGTCATTTCGGCACCATTTCACTGATTGATAAACCATAGTAACTGCGCAATTGTTCAACGAATAGGCACCTTGCTTTGTTGTAGATCATGTATTTCATTTCATAAGACTTGACACTAACAAGGGTAGTGTGCAGCAGGTTCTTTGTGGGGTCTTCTGCAGACAAGTCTAGAAACAAACGCACCGTGCAGATATTAAGCCAAAACAAGTATGGCCGTGGCAATTGCAAGAACAGTGTGGAGGAAAAAGGTAACGCCAAGGCGATCGTCGTCAATTACAGATATGCTACTAATCATTACGTTATATACAGCTTCTGCAGACTGCTTCAGCTAGCCGTGAGCGAATCTCCTAGGCTAACGTTAGTTCACTTCTCACGTTCTCCAGGAACTCTTGCATAACATGCAACTTTTCAGGCCAAGTTCCAACAGTAGCAAAGAACAAAGCCTAGAATGTTTCGTTATGAAGAAGTCAACGTTTTTGTCACGAAGTAGTTCCCTACACTATCTCAAGATAAATATTTGCTCTGCTAACCTTAACTTCGTAAACTGTCATAGTATTCACAGTCAATGACTCCTTTGCCTCTTTTCGTTTTTGCAGATCCCCCACCATGTGTGTCGCATGTCCTATTCATCAACAGTGGTAAGACCCTAAATAGACTAAACTTTATACAAATCTCTGACTACATATGACATATCGCCTTTCCACGAGAGAGTGTAGTGTAAACTCCGTGACCTATCGCATAAATACTCCTTCACACACTTCAGATAACAGCTAAGGCCAATCTAAACACTCTACTGTTAATTAGTCAACTGAATATGCATCAGATTTGACTAGTTGCACTACTAGCCTATTACATATATGCACAGCCGTAACCACACAAAGAATGCGACATGTAACTGACTTCAAGAAGGAAGGTCACGGAAGGTGCTAAGCGGTGGGCTGAGTTGGATAATGTAATAGGATTGTTTTGGACTTTCTCCTGAAGACATTTTGTGTGTGCAATTTTTCCACACAGCCTACTACGAAGCTTTTTATCGACGGGAAGTTTGTTGACTCTCAGACTTCAGAATGGCTAGAAATCCACAACCCTGTAAGTAGCACGCTACCACCAATGCCACGTATTTAAAAAAATATATTATTTTCTATATGGAGAGCATGAAGCCAATCAGAATATTGATCTCTGTCAGATGTTGTCTTGTCCTAGTTATTATCTGCCACTTGATCAGGCTGTGTAGGGAATCAAATGTACAACTTAAGGTCCCTTTCTAGACCCAAACTCTGTTAAGACCCCACTTCATGAGAGAAGTGGTCCTTCTCAGCTGTCAAATGGCCAAAGAATGGGGCTTTTGTAGATTACCGCTTTTCTGAAACGGACCGAGCCAAGACGTGGCATTGACCCGTGCCACATCCGGCCCGGGTCTGTTTCCATCACGGCTCCTGTCAGCATTAGCCCTTGCTTACACAGGCACACGTTGTGACCACTTCCTTCCTGTCCAGGCGACCAACGAGGTGATCAGCCGCGTACCGAAGGCCACTCAGGCGGAGATGCTGGCGGCGGCGGACTCCTGCTCCAGGGCCTACGCCTCCTGGTCCGAGACCTCCGTCCTCAGCCGACAGCAGATCTTCCTCCGCTACCAGCAGCTCATCAAGGACAACATCGTAAGGATGGGTTTCATTATTTAGTAAATCCTTCTTTTTCTTCTCCAGGTACATTTAGTATCTTTAAGTCCTTTAGCAGACGTGTTCATCTAGTTTTCCCCAACAGTGCAATCGTAAAACACACTTCAGATTCAGCTGTGGTCAGTGAGATTGACCGTTTGACCTATTCAGCTGTGGTCAGTGAGATTGACCGTTTGACCTATTCAGCTGTGGTCAGTGAGATTGACCGTTTGACCTATTCAGCTGTGGTCAGTGGGATTGACCGTTTGACCTATTCAGCTGTGGTCAGTGGGATTGACCGTTTGACCTATTCAGCTGTGGTCAGTGGGATTGACCGTTTGACCTGCTTGACCCATTCCAGGGTTGCCAAGTCTCTGGCTCCTAGCACTCTGAGACTAACATAGTCTGGTCATGTTCTCATGCTAGCACACCACGCCTGCTATTTCACATTCAGTTGTGCCATGTCAGAATTAGTGTGTGTGTGTGTGTGTGTGTGTGTGTGTGTGTGTGTGTGTGTGTGTGTGTGTGTGTGTGTGTGTGTGTGTGTGTGTGTGTGTGTGTGTGTGTGTGCGCGTGCTCAAGCGGCCATTCAGCCGATTACATTATTATTATTTTTTTTTTTAAATCACTTCCTTGAATGTTCAAGCTGGTCAACAGTAGCCAAGTTTCTAGCCGCATCACTCCTAGATTCTTTCATCAGAAGCCAGGCACTTACATTTGAGATGCAATACAAGCAAACTGCTGACCAATGAAAACATCTGGAAAGTAAAGCGCTCTTGAGCCGAACCCAGAGCCAGAGAGCTGTAGGCAGACTGAGCCGAACCCAGAGCCACAGAGCTGTAGGCAGACTGAGCCGAACCCAGAGCCACAGAGCTGTAGGCAGACTGAGCCGAACCCAGAGCCACAGAGCTGTAGGCAGACTGAGCCGAACCCAGAGCTGTAGGCAGACTGAGCCGAACCCAGAGCCACAGAGCTGCAGGCAGACTGAGCCGAACCCAGAGCCACAGAGCTGCAGGCAGACTGAGCCGAACCCAGAGCCACAGAGCTGTAGGCAGACTGAGCCGAACCCAGAGCTGCAGGCAGACTGAGCCGAACCCAGAGCCACAGAGCTGTAGGCAGACTGAGGAACCTGCCGCCGCGATGTGCAGTGATTCCAGTGGTGAAATGAAAAGTGACACATGCCTGTCTAGTGTCTCATGTCTAGTGTCTCCTGTCTAGTGTCTCCTGTCTCCTGTCTAGTGTCTCCTGTCTAGTGTCTCCTGTCTAGTGTCTCATGTCTAGTGTCTCCTGTCTAGTGTCTCCTGTCTCATGTCTAGTGTCTCATGTCTAGTGTCTCATGTCTAGTGTCTCCTGTCTCATGTCTAGTGTCTCCTGTCTCATGTCTCCTGTCTAGTGTCTCCTGTCTCATGTCTAGTGTCTCATGTCTAGTGTCTCCTGTCTCCTGTCTAGTGTCTCCTGTCTAGTGTCTCCTCTCCTGTCTCCTGTCTAGTGTCTCCTGTCTAGTGTCTCCTGTCTAGTGTCTCCTGTCTCCTGTCTAGTGTCTCCTGTCTCATGTCTAGTGTCTCCTGTCTCCTCTCCTGTCTCGTGTCTAGTGTCTCCTGTCTAGTGTCTCCTGTCTCCTCTCCTGTCTCGTGTCTAGTGTCTCCTGTCTAGTGTCTCCTGTCTCCTGTCTAGTGTCTCCTGTCTCCTGTCTAGTGTCTAGTGTCTCCTGTCTAGTGTCTAGTGTCTCCTGTCTAGTGTCTCCTGTCTAGTGTCTCCTGTCTCCTGTCTAGTGTCTAGTGTCTCCTGTCTCCTCTCCTGACTCCTGTCTCGTGTCTCCTGTAGGCACTGCGCAAACTCTGTACATTGGCTTGGCTTTACCATTTTGTCCGTTGTTAAAAAAAGACCTCTAGACCGGTGAGATTTTAGTAAACGTTCTGGGCATTGGTCATTCATTAGCTCTACAAGCAGAGGCCTAACGAAGCTGAAACTGTAAACGGTTCATGCCAGGAAGTAAAGGTTCTCCCTGCACATGCACTCAAACCCTATCTGATCACGTGCTCATAACCATGTGGACTGTGTGACCTTTGGGCTGCCAGGGTCAAACTACACCATCCCAGTACACCGGGTCTCAGCTCCAAGAGACTGAATCTGTTGTTAATGTTAGTGGGGAACTTCAAAGTTAATCATCTGAATCTGTTGTTGATGTTAGTGGAGAACTTCAAAGTTAATCATCTTGCCATCAATGAGTTCTGTGGACACTCAGACATTCGGTGTATCTGTGCCTAGCGTTATCGCTCGCACCTGAGGGAAGCGTGCAGGTAATCGTTGATCTCTGTGCCGCCAGTGAAGGACACGCGAGGTCCGAAGGACACTGAGAGACTGGGGGAAAAGGGTTTGGGGGAAACACGGTTATGCAACAGAACTGCAGAATCTGGACTGGAATCTCAACCCTGGCCGGAGGACTGAAGTCCAAAAACTGCCACTGCGGTTAAGAGTTCCAGTTGCCTGTTCTGTGCGGCTGGGAGGCTACTTATGGGTAACTGATTAGTGAGGGAGAAATCACTTATGAAGAGGATTTATTGCCCTCACTTTACCAGGGGTTTACTTTTTAATCAGGCACTTGACTAAGCCACCACAAGGTTTTTTCCTTTTGTAATGCAGCCTTTGGCCGAACTGGAACCCTGTTGGAAGTTTGTGATTGAGGATTGGAAGATATAATCCATTATAGTGATCACTATCTAAACAGAGCTATCTTTAATAGCAGCCAAAGCTCTTTAGTTGGGTAGTGACATTTGAAACCTCATTTAGTCCTTGTAACGTTTGCCATGTTTCTTTTTTTATGTTGTTTTAATGTTGTTTTGATGTCCACACTGTTTGCTTATAGTGTACACACCAATACTCACTCAAACGGAACCGCAGGCGGTGTCTCGATATCACATATAGTGTACCTCTGTTCCTTTGCAGTCCATTAATAAATGTGTATTTATTATACATGTGTTAAAGTCTTAAAATCTTTATATTGTTTGTCATTATTTTATAGCTCTAAATCCTTTCTAACTGTATTTAGTGGTCAGCAATACTAAGTGATGCTGATCTGTATCTGCCTTCCATGACCCATGACCTCTGACCTCCATGCTGCGCTGACCTCATGACCTCTGACCTCCACTGGACTTTTGTAACAAAGATGCAGCCATAATATTCAATATCAGCAATGCCTGATAAACTATAATTAAACTTTTAAGACTTTAAGATGAGTATTGGAGTGTGTCTCTGCGTGTCTCTGCGTGTCTCTGTGTGTCTCCGTGTGTCTCTGTGTTCTAGATTAATCAGATGTGTTTGTCTTCCTGTCCTCCAGAAAGAGTTGGCCAAGTCTATCACACTGGAGCAGGGCAAGACTCTGGCTGATGCAGAGGGAGACGTCTTCAGAGGCCTGCGTAAGTCACACTCATCCGCTCACTCACTCACCTGCTCACTCACTCACCTGCGCACTCATTCACCTGCGCACTCATTCACCTGCGCACTCATTCACCTGCGCACTCACTCACCTGCGCACTCACTCACCTGCTCACTCACTCACCTGCTCACTCACTCACCTGCTCACTCACTCACCTGCTCACTCACTCACCTGTTCACTCACTCACCTGTTCACTCACTCACCTGCTCACTCACTCACCTGCTCACTCATTCACCTGCTCACTTCCACCTGCTCACTTTTCCGCTCACTCACTCACCTGCTCACTCTTCTGTTCACTCTTCCACCTGCTCACTCACTCACCTGTTCACTCATATACCTGCTCACTCTTCCACCTGCTCACTCTTCCGTTCACTCTTCCACCTGTTCACTCTTCCACCTGCTCACTCATTCACCTGCGCACTCATTCACCAGCTCACTTTTCCGCCTGCTCACTCTTCCAGTTACTCGTCCGTTCACTCATTCAAATGCTCACTCTTCCACCTGCTCACTCTTCCACCTGCTCACTCTTCCACCTGCTCACTTTTCCACCTTCTCTCTCATTCACCTGCTCACTCATTCACCCGCTCACTTTTCCGCCTGCTCACTTTTCCAGTTACTCGTCCGTTCACTCTTCCGCTTGCTGCTGGTGTGGTGTGGAGTGTGTGGTGTGTGGTGTTGTTCTTGGAGGGTTTCCCCATCCCTGTCATGCAGCTTCAGAGGATGTTCACTAAAGCTGAACTGACACAATTGAGTAGGCAGACATGTTAAGAGAGCTGGGCTAGCACTGAAGTCATGCTGAGCTGTGTGTGTGTGTGTGTGTGTGTGTGTGTGTGTGTGTGTGTGTTTTCTTTTTCTCTTTCTCTTCAAGAGTGCCTTTAGAGAGGGAAAGCTCTATTAATCTGCTGTCCATTAATCTCTCTCTCTCTCTCTCTCTCTCTCTGTCTCTATCCCCCCTTCAGAGGTGGTGGAGCACTGCTGCAGTATCACGTCCCTCATGCTGGGCGAGACGCTGCCCTCCATCACCAAGGACATGGACACCTACACCTACCGGCTGCCCATTGGCGTGTGTGCGGGCATCGCGCCCTTCAACTTCCCTGCCATGATCCCCCTCTGGATGTTCCCCATGGGCATGGTGTGTGGCAACACCTACCTCATGAAGCCCTCGGAGCGTGTGCCCGGCTGTACCATGCTGCTGGCGCGGCTGCTGCAGGACGCCGGGGCGCCCGACGGCACGCTCAACATCATCCACGGGCAGCACGACGGTAAGCGCCGGCACGCACACACTCAACATCATCCACGGGCAGCACGACGGTAAGCGCCCGCACGCACACACACACTCAACATCATCCACGGGCAGCACGACGGTAAGCGCCCGCACGCACGCACGCACACACACACACTCAACATCATCCACGGGCAGCACGACGGTAAGCGCCCGCACGCACACACACACACACGCTCAACATCATCCACGGGCAGCACGACGGTAAGCGCCCGCACGCACACACACACACTCAACATCATCCACGGGCAGCACGACGGTAAGCGCCCGCACGCGCACACACACACACGCTCAACATCATCCACGGGCAGCACGACGGTAAGCGCCCGCACGCACACACACACTCAACATCATCCACGGGCAGCACGACGGTAAGAGAGGGAGAGAATCACGTCTCTCCAAAGCATCACTACAGTGTCCCCAAAGCGCTGCGCGGTCACTTAACGGGGCTTCTGGGAAATGTGTCCATCGAAATGGTCCGTGGGCAGCATGCCAGTAGGCACGAGCTCGAGCACCTCCTGGGGTTGGCATCTTCTCGGAGTGTGTGTGTGTGTGTGTGTGTGTGTGTGTGTGTGTCCAAACGTCCACTTACACAGGGACGAGTGCTCTAAATGAAAGTCGTAGCACAACAGTGTTTTTGTCAAATACATCCATCCATCATCATCATTACCCACGGGCAGTAGGCCAGCAGGCATACACACACACACCCACCCATCACACACACACACACACACACACCCACCCACCCATCTCACACACACCCACCCATCACACACACACACCCATCACACTCACACTCATCACACTTGCGTCTACTTCACGTCATCTGGAAGATGCTTTTTAGGTGTAGCCTCCGCCATCGGTGTATGAATGGGTAGATGTCTGAGGTCAGTGTGTGTGTGTGTGTACATGTCTGAGGTCAATGTGTGTGTGTGTGTACATGTCTGAGGTCAGTGTGTGTGTGTGTGTGTACATGTCTGAGGTCAATGTGTGTGTGTGTGTGTGTGTACATGTCTGAGGTCAGTGTGTGTGTGTACATGTCTGAGGTCAATGTGTGTGTACGTACATGTCTGAGGTTAGTGTGTGTGTGTGTAGATGTCTGAGGTCAGTGTGTGTGTACATGTCTGGGGTCGGTGTGTGTGTGTGTGTGTGTGTAGATGTCTGAGGTCAGTGTGTGTGTGTGTGTGTACATGTCTGGGGTCGGTGTGTGTGTGTGTGTGTGTACATGTCTGAGGTCAGTGTGTGTGTGTACATGTGTGAGGTCGGTGTGTGAATGGGTAGATGTCTGAGGCATTAATCTGTAAAGCGCTTTGAGTGCTCGTGGAGGAGGGAAGTGCTGTATACATGCAGGCCTTTTACCATTAACACACACACACACACACCCATCCCCATCACACTCACACTCACACTCACACACACACACACACACACACACACACACACACACACACACACACACACACACACACACACCCATCCCCATCACACACACACACACCCATCCCCATCACACACACACACACACACACACCCATCCCCATCACACACACACACCCATCCCCATCACACACACACACACACACACACACACACCCATACACCCATCCCCATCACACACACACACACACACCCATCCCCATCACACACACACACACACCCATCCCCATCCCCATCACACATGCACACACACACACCCATCCCCATCACACACACACACCCATCCCATCACACACACACCCATCCCATCACACACACACACCCATCCCCATCCCCATCACACACGCACACACACACACCCATCCCCATCCCACACACACACACACACACATCCCATCCCATCACACACACACACACACACACACCCATCCCCATCACACACACACACCCATCCCCATCACACACACACACACACACACACACACACCCATCCCCATCACACACACACACACACACCCATCCCCATCACACACACACACACACCCATCCCCATCCCCATCACACATGCACACACACACACCCATCCCCATCACACACACACACCCATCCCATCACACACACACCCATCCCATCACACACACACACCCATCCCCATCCCCATCACACACGCACACACACACACCCATCCCCATCCCACACACACACATCCCATCCCATCACACACACACACACGCACACACACACACCCATCCCCATCCCACACACACACACACACACACCCATCCCCATCACACACACACACACACACCCATCCCCATCACACACACACACACACACCCATCCCCATCCCCATCACACACGCACACACACACACCCATCCCCATCCCACACACACACACACACACACACACACACACACATCCCATCCCATCCCATCCCATCCCATCACACACACACACACTCACACACACACACACACCCATCCCCATCACACACACACGCTTTGAGTACTCGTGGAGGTGGGAAGTGCTATATACATGCAGTCCATTTACCATTTCATACAAAGAGACTGATGGGTGAGGCACAACGCAAGCAATTAGCAAGTCAAGGGAATAAAACAATACTGATGGCAAGCAATGGAGAAATATGTTTGGTTAATTATGGTTAAATGGGACATTAGTGGCGGAGTCTCTGATCCCCAGAATGTCATTTTGCAACCATGGTAACTAACGGGGAGAGAGTGTGTTCAAATGATTCTCTTTACAATATTTAGTGATGGTAGTTGTACAGTGCTTTTGGAAAAGATGGACCGCAGATGGTATTAGGGGTGGGGAAAAAAAATCGATTCTTCGATTTCTCTCGATTCTATCTAGAACGATTCTGTCTCGATTCAGAAAAGTTCATAATCGATTTTTTTTTAATAAAATATTTTTTTTTTACACATTAATTTTGTGTTGAAATGCAAGCTGCATCGATTATTGCATTGTTCATAGAAAGTCATAATTGTGACAAGGAAAAACTTTCTCTAATAAAAAAATAAAGGTAATTCATCTGTTGATTTTCTTTAATTATTAAACACAAAGTAGGAAGTGATTTGAGACTCTGAGTAGCAAACTCCAATGTTTTAAAAATTGAGATGCATCGATAATCGTTTTATCGGTTTAGAATTGATAATCGATAATTGGTTTAGAATAGATAATCGATAATCGGTTTAGAATCGAATCGTTGACCTCTGAATCCGAATCGAATCGTGAGGTGCCAAGAGATTCCCACCCCTAGATGGTCTGGTCTGTAAGAGGGACCACAGAGGGACCACAGATGGTCTGGTCTGTAAGATCGCAAACAACTTGATTTTTTTCAATCCCCTCTCTGCATGGCCCTTTGTCTACATGAAGCCATTGAGCAGTGGAGACCTTCATGGCGAGTGGCCCAGACCTGCACTGCATGTGGGTTAGATCGGCCTCAGTGTCTGTCTCTCTGGGGTCCCACGTTAGATCAGTGTCTGTCTCTCTGGTGTGTCTGTCTCTCTGGTGTGTCTGTCTCTCTGGGATGTCTGTCTCTCTGGGGTCCCACGTTGCCATTATAGGGATTCTTTTTTAGAGAGTTACGGGCTACCAGGGAACCCGATACATGATGCTGCTCTTATTGGAGTCATCTCCTCACAGCCGTCTATAGAGAGGATCTGACAGCTGGATTTGCTCTTGTGCTGGGAGCCATTGGAACACAACAACAGCAGCTGTTTGGCTCGGAAGATGACGCGACGAGCAGCTTGTGTTTAATAGTCATGCGTCGGGTCACACACTCCCACACAGCCCAGGATGTCCCCTCGCGCCAGAGACGTTTAACATGATCAACATGCAGACCCCTCTCCGGCGCCAGAGACGTTTATCATGATTAACATGCAGACCTCTTTCCGGTTTAAAACACGTGTGAATGGGACGGTTGAAACGGTTTAAAACACGTGTGAATGAGACGGTTTAAAACATGTGTGAATGGGACAGTTGAAACGGTTTAAAACACGTGTGAATGAGACGGTTTAAAACACGTGTGGATGGGACGGTTGAAACGGTTTAAAACACGTGTGAATGGAACGGTTGAAACGGTTTAAAACACGTGTGAATGGGATGGTTGAAACGGTTTAAAACACGTGTGAATGGGATGGTTGAAACGGTTTAAAACACGTGTGAATGAGACGGTTGAAACGGTTTAAAACACGTGTGGATGGGACGGTTAAAACACGTGTGAATGGAACGGTTGAAACGGTTTAAAACACGTGTGAATGAGATGGTTTAAAACACGTGTGAATGGAACGGTTGAAACGGTTTAAAACACGTGTGAATGAGACGGTTTAAAGCACGTGTGAATGGAACGGTTGAAACGGTTTAAAACACGTGTGGATGGGACGGTTGAAACGGTTTAAAACACGTGTGAATGGGATGGTTGAGACGGTTTAAAACACGTGTGAATGAGATGGTTTAAAACACGCGTGGATGGGACGGTTGAAACGGTTTAAAACACGTGTGGATGGGACGGTTGAGACGGTTTAAAACACGTGTGAATGAGACGGTTTAAAACACGTGTGAATGGGACGGTTGAAACGGTTTAAAGCACGTGTGGATGGGACGGTTGAGAATTGATTGTAGCTTCTCTTTAATCTGTTAAAGATGGCTAGTAAAGGTATGGATTCGTGTGTATAGTTAAAGGTACAGTATGTAGGATTTAGGTGTGTATCTAATAGTGATCTTTTAGCATAAAATAAATATAGTATTTATAATTATGTTAGTTATAAATTAGTGAATAATCACCTGAAATTACAAATTGTGTTTTCGTTCGTTGAGAAAAAGTCCTTCGTATGTACATAGGGAGCGGGCCCTCGTCCATGGAGTCTGTCATGTTGCACCGCCATGTTTCTACAGTAGCCCAGAAAGGACAAACAGAACTGGCACTAGAGAGGACCTTGCGTGTTTTTATGGCACCACACAGCCACTGTAGCTTGTGGTAAGCAGTTGGTTGCAATCTGCAAAGTCGCTAATGTCACTAGATCCTACACACTGTCCATTTAAAGGGGACCTATTCTTTTTTTCCCCTGTTTTTCCCTTTCCTATACTGTGCTTTTTGTGCATGTAAACTGCAAAGTTTCAAAAGCCCAAAGTACATGCCAGAGGGAGTAACTCTCTCTCTCTCACACACACACACACACACACACACACACACACACCAATACAACTTGTAACACCAAGAGAAACCACTTTTATAAGATGCCTAAAATGCCTCGTTGGAATTCTAGCCTTTTCCTTTGTTGCATGATCCCTTAACACAATCCTTATTGTCCAATGACGATGTCATTGCCCGCAGAGCTGACCAATCAGAGCACGCTGGGCTCATCTGGAGGAGCGGGGCCTAAAGACAGGAGATCTAATCTAGTTTTTCAGACAGAGGGTCAATAGAGATGATTGTATTTTTTTGTATGTAAATATGTTCCAGTAGACTCCAAAAATGAAATTATGAATATCAAAAATGAGTGTAACAGGTCCTCTTTAAGTTATTTAAGTTTAGCCTCGTATCCCTCCCATACAGGCGAGGATGTCCCCTCACATTGAGGCACTGTCTCTGTCCTCGCCCATACCACTGACACACTGTCTGTCCTCACCCATACCACTGACATGCTGTCATCGCCCATACCACTGACATGCTGTCATCGCTAGTCTAAGACTCTCGTGGATGACATGGGATGGTTGAAGAGTTAATGTAGTTACTAGTCTTTAATAGACCATACATTAAAGATGACCGGTGAAAATCTGTCATCCAAAGTTAATGTGGATGTTGAGCACTATGTTTGACATGTAGAGTGATTCTTACAATATTTGAGATGTAATTGAGCTCTTGCCTGTGCCACTGGCTGAGCTTTGACCATGAGTGCTCTTGTGTTTCCTGCAGCTGTGAACTTCATCTGTGAACACCCTTCCATCAAGGCCATCAGCTTTGTGGGCTCCAACCAGGCAGGAGAGTACATCTACGAGCAGGGCTCCAAGAACGGCAAGAGGGTGCAGTCCAACATGGTGAGACCCTCTTCTAACAGATACGTTAGCGTTAGCCCCTGCTCAGACAGGTGCATGTAGCGTTAGCCCCTGCTCAGACAGGTGTGTGTAGCGTTAGCCCCTGCTCAGACAGATACGTTAGCGTTAGCCCCTGCTCAGACAGGTGCGTGTAGCATTAGCCCCTGCTCAGACAGATACGTTAGCGTTAGCCCCTGCTCAGACAGCTGCGTGTAGCGTTAGCCCCTGCTCACACAGGTGCGTGTAGCGTTAGCCCCTGCTCAGACAGGTGCGTGTAGCATTAGCCCCTGCTCAGACAGGTGTGTGTGTAGCGTTAGCACCTGCTCAGACAGATGCGTGTAGTGTTAGCCCCTGCTCAGACAGCTGCGTTAGCCCCTGCTCAGACAGGTGTGTGTAGCGTTAGCCCCTGCTCAGACAGGTGTGTGTGTGTAGCGTTAGCCCCTGCTCAGACAGGTGTGTGTGTAGCGTTAGCCCCTGCTCAGACAGGTGTGTGTGTAGCGTTAGCCCCTGCTCAGACAGGTGTGTGTGTAGCGTTAGCCCCTGCTCAGACAGGTGGGTAAGCGTTAGTGCTTGCTCAGACAGGTGCGTGTAGCGTTAGCCCCTGCTCAGACAGGTGCGTGTAGCATTAGCCCCTGCTCAGACAGGTGTGTGTAGCGTTAGCCCCTGCTCAGACAGGTGTGTGTGTAGCGTTAGCCCCTGCTCAGACAGGTGGGTAAGCGTTAGTGCTTGCTCAGACAGGTGGGTAAGCGTTAGCCCCTGCTCAGACAGGTGGGTTAGCGTTAGCCCCTGCTCAGACAGGTGGGTAAGCGTTAGTGCTTGCTCAGACAGGTGGGTAAGCGTTAGCCCCTGCTCAGACAGGTGCGTTAGCGTAGACGATTTTGACATTTACATCTATTCATTTGTCAGATGCTTTTATCCAAAGTGATACAAGTGACATGGCTCAGAACCTTTGATTGTTGAGTGTAATGTTTATAACTGAGTTCAACCTGAAACTTTACTTGGATTCCAGATTTGGAGAGTTTTCAGTATTTATTTATGTTAGGAGTACAGGTGGCAGGCTAAGCCATAACTCTTGTTTGGTGGTTTCCATGATACGACTGAGCGTTTTCTCTGGCTATAAATTGAATCTAGCAAAGTTTGAGAATTTGTCATTCTAGAAATGATTTAATACTCATTAGGTCTGAATCTTTGCCTGTCTGTCAGGAAATGGTTGCAATTATCATAAGTTGTATTAAATATATATATACAGTACCAGTCAAAAGTTTGGACACACCTTCTCATTTTTGGAGAAGTTTTTTTTCTTTACTTTTATTTTTTTCTACATGGTAGATAACACTTTTTTTGTTTAGTACATCATTCCATATGTATTCTTTCGTAGTTTAAATGTCTTCAGTATAAATCTACAATGTAGAAAATAATAAAAGTAAAGAAAACACTTTTAAAGGTGTGTCAAAACTTTTGACTGGTACTGTATATATATTTTTAAATGAATATTTAACATAATCCGCATATCTTTGCTGATGATGTTCAGTACTCTTACCACTGTTTCTGTCAAATCAGCAATTCCAAATCAAATCAAGTTGTATTTCCCTGACCTATATAGCTTATCTTCCCCATGTCCCCCAATGTTTTGTTGACTGATGATATTTGTTCCATTTGGCCACGGTGACCCCAGGGGGCCAAGAACCACGGCGTGGTGATGCCCGACGCCAATAAGGAGAACACGCTGAACCAGCTGGTGGGCGCCGCGTTCGGGGCCGCCGGGCAGCGCTGCATGGCACTCAGCACGGCCATCCTGGTGGGAGAGAGTCGGGACTGGCTCCCCGAGCTGGTGGACCGCGCCAGGAACCTGCGCGTCAATGCAGGTAAACAGTCGTGCACACACAAACACACACACAAACACACGCACACACGCACACACACACACACACACACACGCCAGGAACCTGCGCGTCAATGCAGGTAAACAGTCGTACACACGCACGCTCGCTCAATCTCTGTCCCTCCCTCATACAAAAGTGACACTGGCAGGGCAAGGTAAGCACATGTTTGTACACACACACACGCGCGCGCGCGCTCGCGCTCGCTCAATTTCTGTCCCTCCCTCGTACAAAAAACGTTGTCATGTTTGCACACTCACACAATCTCTCTCCCTCCCTCATACAAAAGTGACACTGAGTGTCAAGGCAGGTAAACGCATGTTTGTACATGTTTGTACACAAACACACACACACACACACACACACACACACACTCCCACTCCCTCATGCTGCACATATAGCGTGGCCTTGCCTAGAGAGCTAATGAATAAAGCCTGTCAGACTTGCTTTCAAAAACCTGAGTATCATGTTTGCACACACACACACACACACACACACACACACACACACACACACACACACACACACATAGAGCTATTGAATAAAGCCTTCCTGTCAGACTTGCTTTCAAAAACCTGATCAACGAGTCTTCCCCTTAAGTGTTGTAGCAATTAGCCCAAATCAAATTACACTCTCTTCCGTGGTCCTGAAGCTCTGTGTTGATTGGCAGGGATTTATCGAGCTGCTATGATCGTTTCCCCTTTACAGAGCCAGGACTGTGTACGACCACCGCTGTTTTTTGAGCGAAGTGGATAGCTAGAAGGTAGCTGAATCCGACTGTATCTTTGTCCAAATGTCAGCCTCGTCACAATTCACTCAAACATTTGGCTATTTAGCAACTCCCTAAAAAAGGTGCATTGAGTCCGCTGTGTTAATGTACCGCAGCATTGAGTCGGCTGTGTTACTGTACCTCAGCATTGAGTCGGCTGTGTTGCTGTACCTCAGCATTGAGTCGGCTGTGTTGCTGTACCTCCAGAAACCGGATTCTGCCTTTTAGTATAAGAAACAGGGAAGTGAGTCAGTGAATTAAAGTATGGAAGTGAGTCAGTGAATTAAGGGTTATGGTAGTGAGTCAGTGAATTAAGGGTTATGGAAGTGAGTCAGTGAATTAAGGGTTATGGTAGTGAGTCAGTGAATTAAGGGTTATGGAAGTGAGTCAGTGAATTAAGGGTTATGGTAGTGAGTCAGTGAATTAAGGGTTATGGTAGTGAGTCAGTGAATTAAGAGTTATGGTAGTGAGTCAGTGAATTAAGGGTTATGGAAGTGAGTGAGTGAATTAAGGGTTATGGTATTATGAAGATGTAAAGTAAGTCAGTTTTTTTTCAGGATCAGAGGTTGTTCTGTCTGGAGACGATGCATACCATGGCAATTTTTTTTTTTAAATAGCTAAAAGCACGCCTCACACTCACACGCGGTCACACTCTCTCACACACACACACTCACATACTAATAATGAGACTAACATTTGCATTTGGTCATAAGCGGCTGCAGAGCCCAGCTTTTAAATCCTGCTGCTGATGAAAGAGGATGCGACATAGCCTATGTGTGTGTGTGTTCATACACTGGGTGTGTGTGTGTGTGTGTGTGTGTGTTCATACCCTGGGTGGCACACAGCAGAATTGCGCTGATTAGTGCTTTCTTCCACCTTGTTAAACAGTCCGCACAGCCAGAAGCCCTAGGGAAGCACTAAAACACACACACACACACACACACACCGCACAGCCAGAAGCCCTAGGGAAGCACTAAAACACACACACACACCGCACAGCCAGAAGCCCTAGGGAAGCACTAAAACACACACACACACACACACACACACACCGCACAGCCAGAAGCCCTAGGGAAGCACTAAAACACACACACACACACACACACACCGCACAGCCAGAAGCCCTAGGGAAGCACTAAAACACACACACACACACACACACACACACACACACACCGCACAGCCAGAAGCCCTAGGGAAGCAAAGACCTTAAATTCAGTGAAGACTTGAAGCAGAGAACTTCAAGAAACTGTAAAAAGTCAGATTTAGACCATTACAAGGTTTAAGGTTGTAGCTGCATGTGACTAGTCAATTGTGTTGTGTGTGTGTGTTGTGTGAGTGTGTGAGTTTGTGATGTATAAAACGGCTTCCAGCAAAATGTACTTAAAGCGGTGCTGCTGAAAGTCTAACACCTGACAGTCAAACATCCGTTTTCCTCTGTCTCTCCCCGGTTGCCAGGTGACCAGCCCGGTGCCGACGTTGGGCCGCTGATCTCGCCCGAGGCCAAGACCCGGGTCAACGGCCTGATCCAGAGCGGGGTGGACGAGGGGGCCAAGCTGCTGCTGGACGGACGCAGTGTGAGGGTGAAGGGCTACGAGAACGGCAACTTCGTGGGCCCCACCATCCTTGGCAACGTCACGGTGAGCGTCCACTCCGGGTTAAACTCATCGTCACGGTGAGCGTCCACTCCTGGTTAAACTCATCGTCACGGTGAGCGTCCACTCCTGGTTAAACTCAACGTCACGGTGAGCGTCCACTCCGGGTTAAACTCATCGTCACGGTGAGCGTCCACTCCGGGTTAAACTCATCGTCACGGTGAGCGTCCACTCCGGGTTAAACTCATCGTCACGGTGAGCGTCCACTCCGGGTTAAACTCATCGTCACGCTGAGGTCCACTCCTGGTTAAACTCATCGTCACGGTGAGCGTCCACTCCGAGTTAAACTCATCGTCACGCTGAGGTCCACTCCTGGTTAAACTCATCGCTTGAAGCGGCAATAATTAGTTGGGTTTTTTTTTTTTTTCTCTCAAGCTAGCGAGCTAACTAGCCAAATGCTGAACAGACTTGCCCTGTCAGCAGCAACAACAGCAGAGCAGTGCTGATGAAAGCTAATTAGCTGATGTATGTTGTGTGTTGTGCTGTAAAAGCTGCTTATATTTTGGTTTTGGGCAGGGCTCACAAAACTAGTGCAGTGCATACGACAGTGGGAACGACAGGTGTGTTTATCATGGCCTGAGTATAGTGGGAACGACAGGTGTGTTTATCATGGCCTGAGTATAGTGGGAACGACAGGTGTGTTTATCATGGCCTGAGTATAGTGGGAAGACAGGTGTGTTTATCATGGCCTGAGTATAGTGGGAAGACAGGTGTGTTTATCATGGCCTGAGTATAGTGGGAAGACAGGTGTGTTTATCAGTGAATAGCCTGAGTATAGTGGGAACGACAGGTGTGTTTATCAGTGAATAGCCTGAGTATAGTGGGAACGACAGGTGTGTTTATCATGGCCTGAGTATAGTGGGAACGACAGGTGTGTTTATCATGGCCTGAGTATAGTGGGAAGACAGGTGTGTTTATCATGGCCTGAGTATAGTGGGAAGACAGGTGTGTTTATCATGGCCTGAGTATAGTGGGAAGACAGGTGTGTTTATCAGTGAATAGCCTGAGTATAGTGGGAACGACAGGTGTGTTTATCAGTGAATAGCCTGAGTATAGTGGGAACGACAGGTGTGTTTATCAGTGAATAGCCTGAGTATAGTGGGAACGACAGGTGTGTTTATCATGGCCTGAGTATAGTGGGAAGACAGGTGTGTTTATCATGGCCTGAGTATAGTGGGAAGACAGGTGTGTTTATCATGGCCTGAGTATAGTGGGAAGACAGGTGTGTTTATCAGTGAATAGCCTGAGTATAGTGGGAACGACAGGTGTGTTTATCAGTGAATAGCCTGAGTATAGTGGGAACGACAGGTGTGTTTATCAGTGAATAGCCTGAGTATAGTGGGAACGACAGGTGTGTTTATCAGTGAATAGCCTGAGTATAGTGGGAACGACAGGTGTGTTTATCATGGCCTGAGTATAGTGAGAACGACAGGTGTGTTTATCAGTCCTTCGCATGACCATATGCTATCAATTCCATTCCATTTATACCGCAAAAAAGTATAATGTGCCTTTAGTTATAAACAAGCCTTTGAGAAGGAAGAGGAGGTTCTTTTATATTTATTCATTTGTTTTTAACTAAAGATCATCTTTCTTAACTTGTTTCAAACATGCATGATTAAGGGCAGTGGAATTGTAATATTTTTGATCCGTTTAATCAAGAGTGCTACTGGTAAAGGTGTGCACAGCAGGCCCGGATACAGGTGTGCAGAGCAGGCCCGGATACAGGACAGAGCAGGCCCGGATACAGGTGTGCAGAGCAGGCCCAGGTAAAGGTGTGCAGAGCACGCCCAGATACAGGACAGAGCAGGCCCAGGTAAAGGTGTGCAGAGCACGCCCAGATACAGGACAGAGTGCGGAAGGCCCCAGGAACAGGGATGAGGGGCGCTCTAAGCTGATGGAGAACGGGAGGAGACCTTTCTCAGTGGAGTGGCTCCCCCTGGTTCAGAGAGGATGGGTGTGTTTCTTGGGCAGTGTGTGCAGCTGTAGTGTGGTTTCCAAAAAAATACAAAAGTTTCATCTCAGGGCTTGTGCAGAAAAAGTTACTGGAGGCGTGACATTTATTTCTTGCTGCATCAGCAGCATCCTCATGGGTGAGCGTGGAAAGAACCCCAGCTGGAGCTTTGGAGTTCACATCTCTCTGGTGAAGAGAGATGGTCCAATTTCAAAGAAAGTTTAAAAAAAAAAAAAAAAAGGTGTCTGAGAGATGAAGCCCTTTCTTTACGTTTCCACGATTGTCTTTCTTACACTGTGGTTATTTTGTAAAGTAGTATTTATTGTTACACTAGGTCTCTATTGCTCGTAGCTTGACTGTTCTCTCCCTTGTACGTCGCTTTGGACAAAAGCGTCTGCTAAATGACTAAATGTAAATGTGATCAGTGATTATTGATTATCTGTGGCCTATCTACAGACTGACACGAAGTGATTAGTGATTATCTGTGGCCTATCTACAGCCTGACATGAAGTGATTATTGCTTATCTGTATCCTATCTACATCCTGACATGAAGTGATTATTGATTATCTGTGGCCTATCTACAGACTGACATGACGTGATCAGTGATTATTGATTATCTGTAGCCTATCTACAGACTGACATGAAGTGATCAGTGATTATTGATTATCTGTGGCCTATCTACAGCCTGACATGAAGTGATCAGTGATTATTGATTATCTGTATCCTATCTACAGACTGACATGAAGTGATCAGTGATTATTGATTATATGTGGCCTATCTACAGACTGACATGAAGTGATTATTGATTATCTGTATCCTATCTACAGACTGACATGAAGTGATTAGTGATTATTGATTATCTACAGACTGACATGAAGTGATTATTGATTATCTACAGACTGACATGAAGTGATTAGTGATTATTGATTATCTACAGACTGACATGAAGTGATTAGTGATTATTGATTATCTACAGACTGACATGAAGTGATTATTGATTATCTACAGACTGACATGAAGTGATTAGTGATTATTGATTATCTACAGACTGACATGAAGTGGTTAGTGATTATTGATTATCTACAGACTGACATGAATGATTATTGATTATCTACAGACTGACATGAAGTGATTAGTGATTATTGATTATCTACAGACTGACATGAAGTGATTAGTGATTATTGATTATCTACAGACTGACATGAAGTGATTATTGATTATTGATTATCTACAGACTGACATGAAGTGCTACACAGAGGAGATCTTCGGGCCGGTTCTGGTGGTGCTGGAGGCTGAGAGTCTGGATGAAGCCATCAGCATGGTCAACAACAATCCCTACGGCAACGGCACCGCCATCTTCACCACCAACGGGGCTACAGCCAGGAAGTACACCAACGAGGTGGACGTGGGTCAGGTGAGAGGAGCACTGCATTCTGGGACCTAGATCAAAACCACTGGGGAGAAACCCATGAAATATACACATTTAAAAATAAATGTATTAAACTATATATATACTGTGTGTGTGTGTGTGTGTGTGTGTGTATATATATATATATATATATATATATATATATATATATATATATATACATATACATATATACATGAATGACCTTAAAGGATGGCAAGTTTCAGTTTGATATAACCCTTTTCCTCAGCTAAAACATCTCATCCTCAAATAGAATATTTAGGTGAAGGCTATAGAAACAATCAACACCATAGTGTACAGTTTGCCAAACTTTTTTAAATGTTTCACACACACTCACACACACACACACACACACACACAAGAGTTGTAGTTTAATAAGGGCATTCAGGCAAGGTGTTGTCTGACAATGAGATGCATCATTGTCATCTTTCCTCTCTGCAGATTGGAGTCAACGTTCCTATTCCAGTTCCTCTCCCCATGTTCTCCTTCACGGGGTCCAGAGGCTCGTTCCGTGGAGACACCAACTTCTACGGCAAGCAGGTGAGAACCTTGGCTGGGACACAGGCAAACACACACACACACACACACACACACACACACACACGGCAAGCAGGTGAGAACCTTGGCTGGGACACAAGCAAACACACACACACACACACACACACACACATGGCAAGCAGGTGAGAACCTTGGCTGGGACACAGGCACACACACACACACACACACACACACACACACACACACACACACACACACACACACGCAAGCAGGTGAGAACCTTGGCTGGGACACAGGCAAACACACACACACACGCAAGCAGGTGAGAACCTTGGCTGGGACACAGGCAAACACACACACACACACACACACACACACACACGCAAGCAGGTGAGAACCTTGGCTGGGACACAGGCAAACACCTACTCGTTCCAACCTATTCAGGATCTCTAAAACACCCTTCAGATATGTTGAAGCCTAGGTGGTAATTCACAGGTGGTGGCAGGGATGGTCGGGTAATGTTGGCCCTGAGGAAGGATGAACATTCTTGGCCTTAATTGAGTCATTCAAACGTCCTCCTGGAATATGGAATAACAGAAAAGCATTGTAATATGAAGTCAGCAAGTAAAGGGTTGCTATGCAACACCTGAAACTTTAAAGTTCTATTTGCGAGAAATATATTTGTTCTTATCGGAAGTCACAAAACGGCAACAAAAACATTACCAAGAGGTGTTTTGGAGGAATGTGTTCTATCGTTTTGGCACGTAACCGTATAATAAGCGGGATAATGTATAGGCGGAAAAGAACTCCCTTCAGGGCGAAACAAGATCTGCATCTGCTCGTCCCGTCAGGAATAATGTTCCTATACTGACCGGCTATACATGATCCCTTACACACATCTTCCTGGAATATGGGCTCCCTCTGAAGCTGTGAGCCCCCTACATCCACCCATCACCCAGTAGAGGCAGCCCCCTGTGGGCATCCCCCCTTCACCCCAGCCTCCCGTGGGCATCCCCCCTTCACCCAGTAGAGGCAGCCCCCTGTGGGCATCCCCCCTTCACCCAGTAGAGGCAGCCCCCTGTGGGCATCCCCCCTTCACCCAGTAGAGGCAGCCCCCTGTGGGCATCCCCCCTTCACCCCAGCCTCCCGTGGGCATCCCCCCTTCACCCAGTAGAGGCAGCCCCCTGTGGGCATCCCCCCTTCACCCAGTAGAGGCAGCCCCCTGTGGGCATCCCCCCTTCACCCAGTAGAGGCAGCCCCCTGTGGGCATCCCCCCTTCACCCAGTAGAGGCAGCTCCGCGTGGGCATCCCCCCTTCACCCCAGCCTCCCGTGGGCATCCCCCCTTCACCCCACCCCCGCCTGGTGGTCGTGATCCTACCAGTGCATGGCAATGATGACCATCCTAACAGACGGATGCTTGCAGCACAGAGGGTGGTCGACAGAATTCAGAGCAGAAATGCTGATGTGTGTGTGTGTGTGTGTGTGTGTGTGTGTGTGTGTGTGTGTGTGTGTGTGTGTGTGTGTGTGTGTGTGTGTGTGTGTGTGTGTGAGGCGCAGAGCTAATCTCACACTGGGCTTTTCTCTCCCGCTTATGTGTTGCGTCTCCTCCTCTTCACTCCTCTCTTCTCTTCTCCCCTCCTCTGGTCTCTCCTCCTCTGGTCTCTCCTCTCTTCTCCCCTCCTCTCCTCTCCCCTCCCCTCCTCTCCTCTCCCCTCCTCTCTTCTCCCATCCTCTCTTCTCCCCTCCCCTCCTCTCCTCTCTTCTCCCCTCCTCTCCTCCCCTCTCCTCTTCTCCCCTCCTCTCTTCTCCTCTCCTCTCCTCTCCTCTCTTCTCCCCTCCTCTCCTCCCCTCTCCTCCTCTCCTCCACTTCTCCTCTCCTCTCCCCTCCTTTCCTCTCCTCTCTTCTCCCCTCCCCTCCTTTCCTCTCCTCCCCTCTCCTCTCCTCTCGTCTGTGAAGCTAAACAGAAAGCCAGATGTAAAACCTGCCATCTGCTCCTTAAAGACGGCCGTTATTGAGAAATGATCATTCTGCCTCTGGCACTTATGAGCTCCTGCTTTGCTGCGTGAGGTTTCTCTGTTGCCCGAGCCCCTACTTTAGGCTCTTGAGTGATCGACTGTCACTGGTTAACGGTTTCTGTTCAATTACTGCGTTCTCAAACCATGTCAGGTTTCCCTCTTCGCACAGTCCTCCATCCACAGCGTGTACAAGTGTACAGGCCTCCATCCACAGCGTGTACAAGTGTACAGACCTCCATCCACAGCGTGTACAAGTGTACAGACCTCCATCCACAGCGTGTACAAGTGTACAGACCTCCATCCACAGCGTGTACAAGTGTACAGACCTCCATCCACAGCGTTCACAGGCCTCCATCCACAGCGTGTACAAGTGTACAGACCTCCATCCACAGCGTTCACAGGCCTCCATCCACAGCGTGTACAAGTGTACAGACCTCCATCCACAGCGTGTACAAGTGTACAGACCTCCATCCACAGCGTGTACAAGTGTACAGACCTCCATCCACAGCGTGTACAAGTGTACAGACCTCCATCCACAGCGTTCACAGGCCTCCATCCACAGCGTGTACAAGTGTACAGACCTCCATCCACAGCGTGTACAAGTGTACAGACCTCCATCCACAGCGTGTACAAGTGTACATTTCTGGTGAAAATGGTGGACTTTTATGGGGGGAGTTTTCCCCTCTGTCATTAGTCATGTGTCAGGTCTCTAAATCAGTCCCTCCAGGATCTCGTGGAATTTTAATTTGTCTTTTTTTCCCAAAATCAAAATGACAGATTCTGTGTAGGTAGGCCATTTTAATGAGAAGTTCTAGATCCAACTAGGTTGTGAATGTCAAGCGAATGCGTAATACCAAGCTAACTTCAGCGCGGTTGTCAATCCATTACACACCTGACACCAAATGAGTGTAACTGCGCCCTAAAATATGCTTTTTGAGGTGTAAACTAAATTATACGACTGAACTTCCTGCTGTCAATCGATTTTTAAAAATGTACTTAATTCATTAATTATTTTTCTTGTTGTCGAGACAGACTGCATACCCTTCTACCACCATCAGGCCAGAAGAAGAAGTTGCCATTTTAACATCAGGGCTTATTTTCAGCCATTTCATGTGCAATTTATGCAGTAAATAAGAATGCATGCAGCTTCGTGGGGAAAATGCAGTAAATTGATCTTGCGTTGAAATAACAAAAACTAGAGGGACAGCTAAATGCTTAGCAGTGTGGCTAGGACCGTCGTATGAACGCCTCAGCTGACCGAACCTTATCTGTGGCAGTGGGTCGTATGAACGCCTCAGCTGACCGAACCTAATCTGTGCTCCACAGGGGATCCAGTTCTACACTCAGATCAAGACGATTACATCGCAGTGGAAGGCAGAGGACGCCACGCTCAAGACTCCCGCTGTTACCATGCCAACAATGGGGCGCTAATGTAGCCTGTGAACAGCCCTCCTTTGTTGTAACTACTGACATGCCTTAAAACTCAAAGAACATGGAACGAAATGCAACGAGTATATGTGTGTGTGCGTGTGTATATGGACATGCAAGTGTGTGTGTGTATATGGACATGCAAGTGTGTGTGTGTGTGTTGGGGGGTGAAGGGGGTGTATTGCGTGTGCGTGTCATCTTGTGGGGATGGTTATGAGTGATGTTGTTAGCAGGTGTCATTGTTTTTGATGCACAGTGGTTGTAATCCACGTCTGCATTTCTTTCCCTGTGGACAGTCATTAGTGCAGTTTGACCTGCTTTGAGTGCTTCACCTAGTCTCTCTGTTGTAGCAGCGCCCCCTTCAGGACATTGAGGAGAATGCACATAATTGTGCGCTCTTCCACAGAAGCACACCGTTTGGATTGGCAAGTGTTCACGCTGTAACTACATGATGACCTCACTGAGCTCTAGGTCTGTCTGAACTGTCCTAAATGTCCCACAGCTAACGTAATGCTGTTCTGATGTTAATGAATGGACTTAACCTTGTAGGCATTATCAACGTGTAGGTTAGACTGTGTGTGAGTGATCTTTTTGTTTTGATTGAATGTTTGTTTGAAAAAATTCAAATGTTTATTAGTGAGAATGAAAAAAACATGTTTTTCTGAGATACCAGCTGCAAATAATGCATGATCAAGTGGCGCTTTGATCCCCAAATAAAACACTTTGTGACGGAATGGAAGATGTATGTTCCCTGTTTTGTGGGTTGTTGTGTCTGAAGTCAAAAGCTATGTCTGGGGTGCGGTTAGAACTGCAGACGTGTGTGTGTGTGTGTGTGTGTGTGTGTGTGTAAATTAGGTGCTAAAAGCAGTCTATGCATAGGGGACTATAAAAGTCAATTTTTCAGGTTTGTGATTTTATTCTTAGGTAATCTCTGAACACCTACACCTTGTCAGATCTCAAGTGGAATTTGATGATTTTGTGGACAAGAATAGTTTAGGCCAGTCAAACAAGTTGTTATACAAGGTTGACAGTTCACAGTAAATGTATTATTATTATTATTATTATTATTATACTTTCAAGTTGTTAGATTCCAGTGATTTTTCTCATTTCCATATAGCTTGTGTATGCCCCTCCACCACTACCAGGGCCGTAGGCCCAAATTCCAGTAAGGTTAGAGTCCTCCTGGCGCCTGGGTTCTTAGGCTGAAGGACATTGATGGACTGTCATAGTGTATGTGTGTGTGTTAGAGATTGTTATGCATTTCAGTCGGTTTACGTAGTGTATGTGTGTGTGTTAGAGATTGTTATGCATTCCATTCGGTTTGCATAATACCACAAGTTAAATTCGCCTGTGCCCGAGGCTCAGGGGATCAGATCGGAGCGACGGGGGTCAGACCAGCTCGCAGAGAGGAAGGACGACCATCTCCTGAAGACCCCGACACGCGGCGACTCTCAGAGCTCTGCTCAACTCAGAATACTTAGACTCAGAAAGTACTTAGTGATATTTCTTGTCTGACAATAAATATCTCTGGCTCTGATCCGAACCGCTCCAGCTTCCTTGATTGCAACAACCACCTAGACCACCCGTTAGAATTAAGTGTAATAGACTGAATATAGAAAAGAATATAACAGTGGTGCCGAAACCCCAGCTCTCTACTGGCCGCTGCGTGACGTCGTGACATCGCCTGCCTGGCCCGGGGAAGACGCATTCCACAGAAGGCCGCATCTGGACTGAAGACCGCTCCACACTTCCCCAGGTGATGTTCGCTGACCTCACTCGGTTCCAGTACGAAGTTAAAGAACTAGTTTAGATAAGTCTGTTTTAGGTTTCTTTTTTTTTAGTCTGCCAATCAGTTAAAACAAAAAAAGAGTGGGAATGTTGTACCATCAATGATCTAGTACTTTTGATGATTAACCTGTATCAGTGATTCAAGCGCTGGTGTCATTTGATACATGCTATGTTTGTTATATATGTTTGCTATAAATGCTTGTTACAAATGTTTGTTGTTAATGTTCGTTGATATAGCTATTTGGTTGTGTATACACTAACTCTATCAGTCTCGCCGTATTCTGTAGAGGGGTTGACGTCAGGCTCGGAGTGTTACTTCGAAAACCGATATATGATCTGTTCTTGTGTTTAGACGACAGGTTGCTTACGTGTCCTGAACTCAACTCGACGGGGTTGCGTGAAGGCTGTTTCTATGATTAGCTGGTTCTAAGTGTGGAAACCGTTGGTTATTTTGCTTTCTGAAGGCTTGGATAAGATACATATAGTCGAGGTGCGGATCGCCGAATCCAGCACGGCAGAGGGTGGTCAAGAGGAACTTGGTCCGGAATAGTTCTGAGACACCCACAGGGTTCTGGGCTGGTTTGCCCGAGAACAAAAGATCATCCATAGCTGCACTACTCTCTCCTCTTCCAAAGGAGGGCGAGGGTGGGGGCTAGTGGGTATCGGCACACACCCTTTTTGTGTGTGGGTGAAGAAGATAAGAGATAGGGCTGTGGAATGTATGCAGTGTGTGAGACACAAAGAAAACACATTGTGGTTAAAATTACAGCTAATAAATTGGGAAAGTTGAATTGAATTTGTTTATAGTGTGTAAGACACAAAGAACACACATTGTGGTTAAAATTACAGCTAATAAATTGGGAAAGTTGAATTGAATTTGTTTTATAGTGTGTAAGACACAGAGAAAACACATTGTGGTTAAAATTACAGCTAATAAATTGGGAAAATTGAATTATTTATTGTAGCCTCAAAGAGAACCAGACAAGTTTCGTTCTAAACTACAGCCATGAGTCGAGTGGATGTAAGCCTGAAATCCCACAAAATGGGTTTGGAGGAGGATTTTTACTTATTTGATTTTGACAACGAGGAGATACCTGTGTATCAGAACCAGGACGAAATGTTGGCTGCTCTACGGCAGAAAGAGGAAGAGGTTATCTTGGCAGCACAGCTGGGGAACACTCTTCTTTTAGAGAATCGCCAGCTGAAAGAGGAGGCTGACGAACTGCACGAGCAGTACACAGACAAACTGGAGGAGCTGGAGCAAGGGCGCTATGAGCTGCAGAACGAGCTGAGACAGACCAAGAATGACCTGAGCAACACCCATGCCGAGAACGAGAGGTTGGCCAGCATGGCCCTGGAGCTCCGGGAGAGTAATGAGCGGGTGGAGCTTCAGAGGGCTCGTCTCCGTGATGACGTCAGGGAGTACAAGATCTGTGAGGCCCGGCTGCTACAGGACTACACGGAGCTTGAGGAGGAGAACATCACCCTCCAGAAACAAGTCTCTCTGCTGAAGCAAGGCCAGGTGGAGTTTGAGGGGGTCAAGCATGAGTTGCGGTGCCTGGAAGAGGAAGGCCAGTACCTGAACAGCCAGCTGGAGGAGGCCCTCCGTCTGCGGGAGACCTGGGAGCGGCAGCTGGCCGAGTCCCTGGAGACGCTCAAGACGGAGCGTGAGCAGAAGGCCGCCCTCCGCAAGGAGCTGACGCAGCACATGGCGCTGGGCGACTCGCTGCTTGCTGTTTCACTGGACGGCCTCAAGTTGACCACCGACGAGCCCAACAACGACGACGATGTGATCCACATCTTTGAGAACGGCTTGGTCAAGATGACCGAAGCGCACGCCCTCGACAACCGTGCCTCCACGCCCAAGAAGTCTGATAACTTCCGCCCAGCCCCCAGCCTGGTGGATGACCTGCTGAGTGAGCTCAACATCTCTGAGATCCAGGAACTCAAACAGCAGCTGCTCCAGGTGGAACGAGAGAAGGTGGCACTGCTGTCCACACTGCAGGACTCTCAGAAGCAGCTTGAGCAGTCACGCGGGGCTCTGGCCGAGCAGCAGGAGGCCAAAGGTCGTCTCAACCAGGACCTGGGTGCCATGAGGCGACTGCAGGCCAGCAAAGAGCGCCATTCGGCCCTGGACAGCGAGCGGGAGCGGGACAGCCGCGAGGACGGCGATGGGGATTATTCTGTCACAACGGAACACGAACAATTGGAAACAGGATCTATGGATCCCGGAACATCAGCACAACAAGCAGAATTGAAAGCATTAACCCAAGCGCTCAAATTGGCTGAAGTAAAGTCTGCCACAGTCTACTGCGATTCCCGTTACGCCTTGGGTGTCGTAATGGACTTCGGCCGTCTCTGGGCCCAACGAGGGTTTGTCACGGCCAAAGGCACGCCCATAAAAAATGGTCAATTAGTAGCAGACTTATTGGACGCAATGCTACTCCCCAAAGAACTGGCGGTGGTCAAGGTGAAAGCTCACACTCACTTGGACACCCCAGAAGCCCGTGGTAACGCGCTAGCTGATGACGCATCCAGAAAAGCAGCAAGACAAAAGAGGAGAGGAGAAATGGAAACATGGAAATGGAAACTGATCTCGGAATGGAAAACGACTACGCAAAATGCCTTCGATTGGAAAAGGAATCTGAAAACGAAGCAAGTGTGCCATCTGCCATTAGGGTTGCTAACAAGACTAAATGGATCCATGCAAGCCATTAGTTGATGCACCAACTGACTGAGATTGACATTCATTGGACTGGCAGAAAACCTCTTTCACGTCTGTTTTACAGAATAGGTGAGCAGAGGGAGGTCAGAGTGCGGGAAGACTTTAATTTCTTATTTTTTATTTTTACGGAGGGATTAGCAACAAAAGGAAGATTAGGAAATTAAAGTGCAGGTTTCTCCTCTGTCCTCTCGAACCAATCCAGGTGAGATGTTGGTATAGGTTTTTGGTGGTACAACTTCTTAGATTAGAATCACACTTGCTTATTGCTATAATAGTGGTTACTTTAATCAAGACAAATGTTTAGTTGCTTAGCATTAAAGCATGCCATAACTGTGCTAGATTAACATAACTGTGTTAGATTAACACTGTCCCCCCCCCCCCCCCCCCAATTGATACTGCTCTTGTTCTTTAAATCCTATGTACTCCGTGGCTGGAAACCTGGAGATCGTCATCACGACCGAGATCCTGAGATAGCTTGGCTATCTGCACCATCTGAACTGTGTTGCCATCTTCTGAACTTTCCCGACCACGAACTGTTACCCTCTCCAACAGCCGTCCCAGGAGAAGACTCTTGAAACGACTGTTCCGAAATGAAATGCCATGTGTTGTATACCCTGTTGATATGTTTTGTGTGTAAAGGGAAATTGTGACATCGACAGCCATCATGAGGTTCACAGAGATAACACCTTCTTGCAGGCTGCGCACGGTTTGGCCAAAGCTAAAGGAGTGCAAGCTTGTTGGGTTTGTGGGTTAATGCAAACCTCCTCACAGGTACCACCTTACATTGCTGTCCCCTTCACAATCCCTGAATACACTGCTGCCTATGGAACACCCTCCATAGATGCCCCCTTTTACACGGTGCCCATGGACACAGGTCCCCCCACTAAGATTAGATTGAGCTACGCCCCGTAGGAATTATTTGCTGGGTTAACTCCGGCAATGGACAGGTTATGGGTAATAGTACATGTACCTACACTACTGACGTAGGCAGCCCTGGTATTCAGATCGAGCAAGATGGTGTCACGATTGAAGTCCCCCTCCCTACGAGGGTGGCCGCAGACCATCGTATAAAAGACACTGACACCATGCTTGCATTAAATGGGTCCATGTTTGTATGTGGGTCCACTGCTTACTCTTACCTCCCTGTCTCCTGGTCGGGTTCCTGCTATATGGCCTACGTGGTCCCTGCTCTAGGAATTGAAGATGAAAAGCATATCAAAGGTGATGCCACTGGTCAGAGCAGATCCAAGCGTGATCTGTTTGGTAATAATTCCCCCATTGCTACCCCAACACAGAAACATTTCCTTTTCTAAGGAACTGGAGTCACATGCGCTTGACAATCCGTCAGAAGAATCCGCAGGGATCTGGCCTCAAAACAAGCAACCGCTTGCTTTTGCGTACTCCTGCTGACAGACGCAAACATGAATGTGTGTGAAACAAAAAATTTGTGCAGTGTTTATTTGTAATTTGCATCCAGGAGCTATTCGTTTTGCTGTTTCAGAAATTCCACTGCGTATCCACCCTATCATTACACACATTACGCAAAGTTAACACAAGGAGGACGACGCTGAAGATACCTTTCCTAACATAAAAGCAATTACAGTCTTAAGATACTGAGGATAAGATCTGTTGGGAACACTGAGCTCTAACCGCAGAAACTGTATGTTTACATCGTGAAGGAGAAAACCGCTAGTTTAGATCTCAACACTATGGAATGTGCCCATGAGACGAAAACATCTTGTCAGTTTTACAACTTTATTTGTGAACTTCACGAACATTGCTTGTATTGTATAGTTTTACTAGTGTGATTAGATATTAAGCGCTCAGTACGTTTCTGAAGCCCGTCGTGTTGTCCCATTCAACACATTTCACTGTTTTCTGTAGTACTACTACGCAAGGCGCAGCACACACCATAACCGCTTAATTCATTAACTTTGTTGACATGTTTGTGCGTCATGCCAAACATTACTAATCTAATTGAGGGAGTTGGTTTATCTATAGCCATATATAGTAACCGTTAACGTAACTCGCCAGCCCTGCACGAATGTTTTTCTCCAACTGTATCACGCGTAGAGGGCGAGTAATAGGCAGCTCAGGCTCCGCTAATTTGGGCACAACTGCGTGCGGATGAAATGCGTCTCAGTTTGGATGATTGAAATCAGACATTTTGTTGAATGGGCTTCGTTGGGGTGTGAGCTTTTTATTTGGAATGAAAATGGGCATTTCTCCGCAGGATTCCAAACCCAACTCAGTTCACCACAGGTAACGTAATTCAACGTTGACTGGTAACGTTATCTTCCTTATCTGGTTAGCATGACGGCTAGTTAGCTTGCCTGGTTAAGAGTTATGGATAACGTACTGCAAGAATGGCAAGACACAGCGTAAACATAAAGCATAAACATGCTGGCTTATTTACTGTTAACGTGTTTAGCTATTTAACGTTAGTGAACGGCTGTTTGGCTGACTCGTATGAACCGGCGAAGTTAGCCAACGGTATATTAGCACCTGGCTAACATCAGTCACACAACTTGCTGACGTGAACAAGTTGCTTCCCTGTAACGTTATAGGGCGAACGATACCTGAGCTATGCAATGAAGTGCATGAAATTCCTTGTAAAGTTAAGCCTCTCTTCAAAGTTCAGACATTAACTTACTCTGTGTAAAAAAAACAAAAAAAAACTTTCGAGTAGCAACGCCGCCTTCCAGTGAATGCGATATCAAACACAGCTGTCACAGCAGTAACGTTAGCCCGTCTGGTTTAATTTCGTGTTGTAATGTAAAGTGTAGCTACAATGTTAACCGAGGCCTCTCCTCTACACCCAAGTCATTTGGGTTTAACAACCTAGCGATAGTTGTCAATTACGAAGTGTTGCCTTGTAATTTCTGTTTTTCGATTTAGATGCAAATGTTTAGTGGCCGCTACACATGACCGTAATTACTTTTTTTTTTTTTTTTTATCCATTTGTTGATCCTCAGACATGAATTGTAGATTTGGAGTGACGTGAAATCTCATGCTTTCAAGTATTTGCATCACGGCTTTGAATAGCAGCATAACAGTTCTTGATGATGTTTTTTTGGTGGACTGAGATATCGTGGTTGACAGCCGTCAGTGCAACATTTAAATGAGCTTTGTGGGCGTGTCTGTCTCAGCTGCTTCCCTTGTCTTTATATTCAGTGTGAAAGTTTGCAAACAGATTGTCTGTGTCTGCATGTGTCTGTGTCTGTGTCTCTCTCTCTCTGATACTGTAGATATCTCCTGGCAGCTAGCTTGTGACGGTCCATCCTGCTTGACCTGCCCCATCTCCGTCGCTGAAGATGGCCCCTTGCCTTGTCCTACTCTCCCTGTGGCTTCTGGTTGGCTGCTGCCTGACCCAGGGCACCGGTGCCAGCGGCATCGACATCGCTGCCAACCTGGGCAGCGTCCTGCCCACACTCTCACGCCCTGCCAACGCCAGCCGCATCTTCTACGGGGTGATGTTTGACGCAGGGAGCACTGGCACACGCATCCACATCTACACCTTCATCCTGTCTGCACCAGGTGAGGAAGAGGACGGCACAGAGCTGATGTCTACACAGTGTGTTGTGAGGTGCCCATCTACAGCATTAAGTGATGTATTCCAGTCCCATTATGGGGGGTTTTTGTAGTGACAACTTTGAAGGAAAAAGCTACTTTTTAGCATACACTGTGCTCACATCTCTTCTCACCTTAAGCTCATGAATTAATTAATTAATTAATTAATTAATTAGTTAATTATTTAATGTGTTTAATGTCTTTTTTTATGCTTGGATAAAAGTGTGTGCTAAATACTATAACCATAACCATATTCATTGCATTTAGTGATGTAGCAGGTGTTCCCCCCCCCAAAGGGGTTTACAGTAAGGCGAAGTGTGTGTGTGTGTGTGTGTGTGTGTCCCACAGTAAGGCGAAGTGTGTGTGCTAAATCCATATGTGTGCTTCTTGGGTTCAGCGCCTGGGGCGACGGCGTTTGAATGTTCACACGTGCTTCTGTGTATTCATTATTCATTATTACGTGTTGCGGTAGATGGGCATCCATTGTTCTGGGTGAGGACTTTGCAGCAGCTCTGGGTTATATATGATTTGTTGTATTGGCGTACGACGGGCTAAATTCTGTAGACAGGTTTTTGACAGACAGTTTGGGTTTGAAAAGAAGAGCCCGCTCTCCCCTCTGCGCTTCAGTGTGTGTGTGTGTGTGTGTGTGTGTGTGTGTGTGTGTGTGTGTGTGTGTGTGTGTGTGTGTGGCTTAAGAGCCACACGAGAGGAGAACAACCACTTCCCTCTCCAGATACAGAGCGCTCAAACAACCAGTAATTTACCTCAAGTGATTCTGAAACGGCTCTACGGGACTCGGAAGGAATAGAATAACACAGCTTGTTATGTTCTGTCAACATCCAATTTCCATTTAAATTTCTTTGAAATGATGACCGATGATTTGTCAGAGCCCTCCTCTGCCTGTTCCTACTTTCAGTTGCATGTTGTGTGCCATCTTTCTTGTTTACACATCATTACTGAACCAGTCGCTTTATTCCGCAACATAGTGATGTGTGTGTGTGTGTGTGTGTGTGTGTGTGTCTCTGTCTCTGTCTCTGTCTCTGTGTGTGTGTGTTTGTGTGTGTATCTGTCTGTGTGTGTGTGTGTGTGTGTGTGTGTGTGTATCTGTCTCTGTGTGTATGTGTGTGTGTTTATGCTGAAGGAATGTTAATGTTGTTCATGCATTTCATCTCTCAGACGAGCTGCCCGTTCTGGATAATGAAATGTTCCACAACGTTAAGCCTGGTCTGTCTGCGTTTGCTGACACGCCTGAGATTGTAAGTTCACCAAAACTGTTACATTACTGTTACATTACAGTTACATTACAGCAAGGGAGCTTTTTCTTCCCTCGAAATATATGCACTATTAAGGCCACAGCACAGTACAGCTTACTTAGCACAGTTTACACAACATACAAGCTCTATAGTCACCGGTGAGGCATCCTTCACACAACATACAAGCTCTATAGTCACAGGTGAGGCATCCTTCACAGGTGAGGCAGTCATTGCATGTCGTTGTTGTTGTTGTTGTTGTTGACTACAGACAGTAGTCATGTGATAAATGTATGTGTGATCTGAGTGTCCGTTCAGGGCCATCTTCCTCACTCACTCTCGCACACACACTCACACACACACACACACACACACACACACACACATTGTTGAAACATATGCTCTATTAAGGCCACAGCACAGCACAGTACAGCTTACTTAGCACAGTTTACTCAGTGGCAGAATATGAATAGCTTAATTTAAGTCTGTATGGGTTCATTGTGTATTTGCTTGTGCTCAAGGAAGGGTATATGTTTCTGTGTGTCCGTGTGTGTGTGTGTGTGTGTGTGTGTGTGTGTGTGCACAATTAAGAACACGTGTTTCTGTTTGTGTCTGTGCACAAATAAGGATATGTGTTTCTGTGTGTGTTTGTGCACAAATAAAGATATGTATTTCTCTGTGTGTGTGTTTGTGCACGTGTGAATGTGTGCATGCATGTGTACATGAGCTTGATTAAGTGTATGCGTAAGTATGTGTGTTTGATTGTGTGCTTTTTTGTATTTATAGGCTATGTGTTTATGTACGTGTGTGTGTGTGTGTGCATATGCATGCATGTGTTCAAGTGTGTGGGCGTGTGTATGATTGTGTGTGTGTGTGGGCGTGTGTGTGTATTGATGTGTTTTTATGAATTTGTGTGTGTATAGAGGTGTTCATGAATGTGTGTGTGTGTGTGTGTGTGGTTCTCTTCACCAGGCTGGAGAGACGGTGCGGCAGCTGCTGCGAGTGGCAAAGAAGACGGTTCCCCGTCTGGAGTGGAAGAGAACCCCAGTGGTGCTGAGAGCCACCGCCGGCCTCAGGCTCCTCCCACCTAAGAAGGCCCAGGCCCTACTGGACCAGGTATGGGAGAACCTGGGATGGGTTCTACTAGACGAGGAACAGGAGGGAACATGGGGAAGGGAGAACCAGACATAGGTTCTACTGGGCGAGGTATGGGAGAACCTGGGAGGGGTTCTACTAGACGAGGAACAGGAGGAAACATGGGGAAGGGAGAACCAGACATAGGTTCTACTGGACGAGGTATGGGAGAACCTGGGATGGGTTTTACTAGATGAGGTACAGGAGAACCCTGACATAGGTAGGGTTATACTGGCTAAAGTACAGGAGGATCGGGAGAACCCGAGATGGATTCTTCTGGACGAAGAACAGTAAGGAACCTGGGAAAGGGAGAACCAGACATGTGTTCTATTGAACGAGGTATGGAAGGGTGGGGGGAACCTTAAATGGGTAAGTGTTAGATAAATTATATTAAGACGTTAATATTAATGAGACAGAGACCAGCAATCAGAATTTCAGCGCTTTATCTTTTGCAAAAGAGGGAGTGTGTCACAACCAAATATCATGAACAAACTCTAAAGATGAGCTGGGCGCTGCCAGCTTTTATATGAGTACAGAAAGAAACATGTTTCATGAGCAGACAAAGGGCGTTATTTTCCCAGGATGTTGAAATGTCTGTTTCATATCGCTACAGAAGTTACAGAAATGTTCTCAGAACATGTCCTTGAAAGAAGAACGGTATGCATGACTATCAGTACAAACAGGTGGTATGCCTCAGCAAAACAGTATGCCTCAGCAAACAGGATAAGCAAGCAGATTAAAATACAATAACAATGTCCTCATGACATTTCTCTATCAGTAAGGTTCTACATGACGTTACCAGAGCGTGTGAAGAACCTGAGAGGTGTAAGGTTCTACTGGATGAAAGTATTTATTAGTTTTTGAGGCCCTACTATGTAATATTTCTCCAGTCGCCTGTCTTTGACCTCTCAGGTTCAAGATGCCTTTGATGAATCCCCTTTCCTGGTTCCCGAGGACAGCGTCACCATCATGAACGGCACCAGCGAAGGTAAGGCAGGTAGCAGCTGACCTCAGATCAGTTCTGTGTTCTCCCCCTGGTCTGGTCTGGGTCTGGGATGGGTCGGTACTGGATCCATGTTGGACTGGTCTGGTCTGGGATGGGTCAGAACTGGATCCATCTGGTCTGGGACGGGTCAGTACTGGAACCATGTTGGATCTGAGTCAGCATATTGTCTCTGGCATAAACGTGTTTGCTGCCATTCAGACGTGACGCCGCTAAGCTCCTAATGACCCATCCTGTGAGGCGCCCGTGTCTGCGGTCTCCGAGCGGCGCCGCTAACAACCACCTCAGCGGAAACTCGCCATAAGGTGGATTACCCAGAATGCCATGGGCTTGTGATGACGCAGCAGAAAACTGGCTCCTTGAGGGGTCGGTGCTGTCAGGACTGGCCTGTTCTCTTGTATGTTTTAGTTTTTTTTAGAAGGTGTAATTACACGAGTGTGTGTGAGTGAGTGCAAGGTGTAATTACATGAGTGTGTGTGTGTGTGTGTGTGTGTGTGTGTGTGTGTGTGTGTGTGTGTGTGTGTGTGTGTGTGTGTGTGTGTGTGTGTGTGTGTGTGTGTGTGTGTGTGTGTGTGTGTGTGTGTGTGAGAGAGTGAGTGCAAGGTGTGGTGTTTGTGGGTGCCGTGTGGGTCGTCAGCGTTTTTCTCCCTCGCACGGATAAGCTGAGGCAGAGTGTTTATGCCTGTGAGATGAGACACACACACACACACACACACACACACACACACACTGAGGCAGAGTGTTTATGCCTGTGAGATGAGTGAGGTTGCAAAAATGCACCTGTGAAGCACCTACTCTGGTGTTAGACTACTCGTCAACAAACAGGGAACGTGATGTGTTCATTAGGGTTACTTAGTGGTTTCACATTTTAGTGTTTTAACCACAACACCTTTAATCTTCTCCCTGCAGGGATCCTTGCCTGGGTGACGGTGAACTACCTGACTGGTGAGGCATCAGTGCTGACGCGCACACACACACACACACACACACACACACACACACACACACACACACACTGCCATGTATACCCACATGCACACACAGACAGACAAGCTTACACAAACTCAACCACAGGCGTCAGTGCTGGGGTCACGTCAGAGGCCCTGTTTATCATCTATCAGCTCATAAACAGGCTCTATCCAGTGCTTTTATCATCTATCAGCTCATAAACAGGGTCTATCCAGTGCTTTTTATCATCTATCAGCTCATAAACAGGCTCTATCCAGTGCTTTTATCATCTATCAGCTCATAAACAGGCTCTATCCAGTGCTTTTCTCATCTATCAGCTCATAAACAGGGTCTATCCAGTGCTTTTATCATCTATCAGCTCATAAACAGGCTCTATCCAGTGCTTTTATCATCTATCAGCTCATAAACAGGGTCTATCCAGTGCTTTTATCATCTATCAGCTCATAAACAGGCTCTATCCAGTGCTTTTATCATCTATCAGCTCATAAACAGGCTCTATCCAGTGCTTTTATCATCTATCAGCTCATAAACAGGCTCTACCCAGTGCTTTTATCATCTATCAGCTCATAAACAGGGTCTATCCAGTGCTTTTATCATCTATCAGCTCATAAACAGGGTCTATCCAGTGCTTTTAAACCCAGACGCTCACACTCTCATCCGGCCTATAGCAAGACTCAGGCACTGACCCTACATAGTATTATCCAACACACACAGTCCATACTTTACTCTTCATCATGGCATGCACACCCACACGCACACACACACACACACACGCGCGCGCATGCATACGCACGCACACGCACGCACGCACACACACACACACACACACACATATCCATGTCTGTGTTTAATATGTGTTTATGTCTTGTCTATGTAATATGTGGTTAATAACAGCACTACTAAATGAATGTTATCCATGTCTGTATTTAATAACAGCACTACTAAATGAATGTTATTCATGTCTGTATTTAATAACAGCACTACTAAATTAATGTTATCAATGTCTGTATTTAATATGTGTTTAATAACAGCACTACTAAATACATGTTATCCATGTCTATTTAATATGTGTTTAATAACAGCACTACTAAATGAATGTTATCCATGTCTGTATTTAATAAAAGCACTACTAAATTAATGTTATCCATGTCTGTATTTAATATGTGTTTAATAACAGCACTACTAAATGAATGTTATCCATGTCTGTGTTTAATAACAGCACTACTAAATGAATGTTTTTAATGCACAGGTCACCTCCAGGCGAAGAGCAAAACCACAGCGGGGATCCTGGACCTTGGCGGAGGATCTACTCAAATCACCTTTTTGCCCAAACTCAAGGTCAGCTCTGGTCATGATGTTGTGTAGTAGTTGTTGTGTTGTGTGTACATGATGTTGTGTAATAGTTGTGGTGTTGTGTGTACATGATGTTGTGTAATAGTTGTTGTGTAGTGTGTCCATGATGTTGTGTAATAGTTGTTGCGTGGTGTGTACATGATGTTGTGTAATAGTTGTTGTGTTGTGTGTACATGATGTTGTGTAATAATAATGTGTTTCATTTTCTCGTTTGTTTTGACAGAAAACCACTGAAAGCGCTCCTGCAGATCACATAGCCAAGTTTGATCTCCTTACTACAACATACAAGCTCTATAGTCACAGGTGAGGCATCCTTCACACAACATACAAGCTCTATAGTCACAGGTGAGACATCCTTCACACAACATACAAGCTCTATAGTCACAGGTGAGGCATCCTTCACACAACATACAAGCTCTATAGTCACAGGTGAGACATCCTTACTACAACATACAAGCTCTATAGTCACAGGTGAGACATCCTTACTAGGGATGCACCGATACCACTTTTTTACAAACCGATACGAGTACGAGTATTTTTATTTGTGTACTTGCCGATACCGAGTACCGATACCGATACTTCTTAGATTTGGTCTCCATGAAAGTGCAATTAATTTGGAGGCAGATTTTATTTTATCCTCTGCAGATTATGTCAAGCCTATAGTACAAAATTAACAGAAGGCTATCCCAAGCCAAAAATAAACTGAGCTTTCTGGTTTTAACACACAAAAAAGCCTTCAAACAGACAATATCATCACATTAGACAAAATGCAAATATAACCAGATAAAGGCAATTCAATTTGCTGCATAGTTAACAACACAGTCTGCTTAACAAAAAGTGAACAGAACTATTACTGGATTAGCACAAGAGCACATTTCAGTTACAAAAGGATCAGAAGAATCTCCTGCTCAAGTACACAAACAATCACTTAACCTATGTGGCACAGTCTTTCTCTCTACCTCTCTCTCTCTCTCTGTGTGTGCGTGCGCGTTTTTTTCTTTTGCAAGACGTCAGTTAAGATTGGTTGCTTCGGTCTTGCGCCACTAGCATCAGTGAACTCTGTGTACTTAGCACTATGGTGCGTCTTCAGATGTTTAATCAAATTGCTTGTGTTAAACAGAGTACTTTCCTTTCCGCCCCTCGACACCGTAGCAGTGCAGATCTTACACTGTGCCTTACTCCTGTCGTCGTCATTTATCTTAAAATGAGCCCAAATCGCCGTTAAGGCAGCACAACGGAATTGCTAATCGCTAACGAGATGCTAGCAGCTAAATTTAGCGAAACCTGTATACTGAAATACTTTGACACTATGACAAACTTTCCTAACACAGTCAAACATCAAGCAAATGCAACACAAGACGGCAAATAAGCTACTTACTAGTCTGGCAGAGAGTGGTAGGACAGGTAGGACAATAAATCACATTTTGTGTCAGCATAGCCCGGCCAGTTTGATGCAGTGAAATACTGATGAGTGGTATCGGTGCTTGGTATCGGCAATTCAACTACGAGTACGAGTACGAGTATTTTAACGAAGTATCGGCACCGATACCGATACTGGTATCGGTATCGGTGCATCCCTAATCCTTACTACAACATACAAGCTCTATAGTCACAGGTGAGGCATCCTTCACAGGTGAGGCATCCTTCACACAACATACAAGCTCTATAGTCACAGGTGAGATCCTTACTACAACATACAAGCTCTATAGTCACAGGTGAGACATCCTTCACACAACATACAAGCTCTATAGTCACAGGTGAGACATCCTTCACACAACATACAAGCTCTATAGTCACAGGTGAGGCATCCTTCACACAACATACAAGCTCTATAGTCACAGGTGAGGCATCCTTCACACAACATACAAGCTCTATAGTCACAGGTGAGACATCCTTCACACAACATACAAGCTCTATAGTCACAGGTGAGGCATCCTTCACACAACATACAAGCTCTATAGTCACAGGTGAGGCATCCTTCACACAACATACAAGCTCTATAGTCACAGGTGAGGCATCCTTCACACAACATACAAGCTCTATAGTCACAGGTGAGATCCTTACTACAACATACAAGCTCTATAGTCACAGGTGAGGCATCCTTCACAGGTGAGGCATCCTTACTACAACATACAAGCTCTATAGTCACAGGTGAGGCATCCTTACTACAACATACAAGCTCTATAGTCACAGGTGAGGCATCCTTCACAGGTGAGGCATCCTTCACACAACATACAAGCTCTATAGTCACAGGTGAGGCATCCTTCACAGGTGAGGCAGTCATTGCAAGTTGTTGTTGTTGTTGTTGTTGACTACAGACAGTAGTCATGTGATAAATGTATGTGTGATCTGAGTGTCCGTTCAGGGCCATCTTCCTCACTCACTCACTCACTCACTCACTCTCGCACACACACTCACACACACACACACACACACACACACACACACACACACACACAGTTCAGGGCCATTTTCCTGAGTCAGTTGCTCTCTATGTGACGTGTAAAGGAGCGTTTAGTCAGCTTCCACCTACCTCACTCTCTCTCACACTCACACACACACACACACACACACATACTCTCTCTCTCACTCTCTCTCTCTCACACACACACACACATACTCACTCTCTCTCTCTCTCACACACACACCTACCTCACTCTCTCACACTCACACACACACATTCTCACTCACTCTCTCTCACACACACACCTACCTCACTCTCGCTCTCTCTCACACACACACACTCTCTCTCACACACACACCTACCTCACTCTCTCTCACACTTACACACACACACACACATACTCTCTCTCTCACACACACCCCTACCTCACTCGCGCCGAGTGCACGGTGGCTTTGGTCATGGGATGTTCTATTAGGCTCTGACTGATTGCAGTCGTGTGAATTGGGTGTTTTGGAATGCACCCTGCAGGGTCACCGTGGCGACTTTGTGTGCGTTTGGTTTTGCTAAGGCTAATTCACACAGCTTCGGCAAACTCCGCCATCTAAGCTGTTGGGTGTTCTTGGATCTTCATGTTAAACATATTAATGCGGAGGTAATGACGGGTTAGTTCAGTTCAGTTCAAACAACAGGCAGTTTTCAAATGTTGGGAATGTTTGTTTCTCCCCACTGGTACAACATTTACTGTGTTGTTATTTTGTTGTTGTTGTTGTTTTGGCTTCAGCCATCTTGTTTTCCAGTGTGAGCGGATGCCATTACTGCTCAGTAAGCAAACAGAGGCCTAACTAACCAGAAGTACAGCAGGCACAATAAACACACACATGCTGCAGTGTATAACGATAGACACAAGAAATGCAAACCCACTGACATATGACGTATTAACAGTATATTACTGTTAGCAACACCACCAATTTTCTGCCCCCGAACTGTTTACACAAAACATGAGTAGTGTCATCCTTAGCTGAACAATAAGCCACAATGTATGCGTGTGTCTGTGTGTGTGTGTCTGTGTATGTGTGCCTCTGTGTCTGTGTCTGTCGTGTGTGTGTGTGCGTCTGCGTCTGTGTGTGTGTGTGTCTCCGTGTGTGTGTGTGTCTGTGTATGTGTGTGTGTGTGTGTGTGTGTCTCCTCAGCTACCTGGGGAATGGAATCAAAGCAGCTCGTCTGGCCGCGCTGGGCGCTTTGGGAGCTGAAGGTAATTAGAGAGAGAGCGAGTGTGTGTGTGTGTGTGTGTGTGTGTGTGTGTGTGTGTGTGTGTGTGTCAGAGAATTAATTAATAGGCCGAGTGACAAAGAGCCACCCTGACACTGTTACTGTGTGTGTGTGTGTGTGTGTGTGTGTGTGTGTGTGTGTGAGAGCCACCCTGACACTGTTAGAGTGTGTGGGTGGGTGGGTGTGTGTGTGTGTGTGTGTGTGTGTGTGTGTGTGTGTGTGTGTGTGTGTGTGTGTGTGTGTGTGTGTGTGTGTGTGTGTGTGTGTGTGTGTGTGTGTGTGTGTGTGTGTGTGTGTCAGTGTTAATTTTGGCAGCTATTTTAGATTTAGTCTTAGTCTTAGTCTTTAGACGAAAATGCATATTAGTTTTAGTCACTTTTAGTCTTTTTTATCCTGCTTAGTTTTAGTCTAGTTTTCGTCGACGAAAACTCAGAACATTTTAGTCTAGTTTTAGTCGACGAAGTCTCATTACATTTTAGTCTAGTTTTAGTCACATTAAACTAAAAATTAAGTCCATCTTATAGTCACATTAAACTCCTTTCCATCCCTTCTCAGGCCCGGGGACCCCTTGTGTTGTGTCTACAACTGCATAATAGTCAAGCTTGCAGTACGTACACTGTGGATGCAATTAGTCTCTAAGATACAGATATCCTATGCCTACAGCTGAATTCCAATGAATTCAATGTAAATAATAATTTTAAGGCAATACTTAATTAACAGTATTATCATTAAAATATAAGAGAATATCAAGTCTAGATTTTGAAGATTCAAATGATCTGATAACACAATACAACTACTATGCCTACCTGGCCTTAGTTAAATCAACCACATATCCTCCATATGAATTGCTGTGCAATCTGATAACCAACATACAGTATTTAGCTAGACGGATAGTTTGAGAGTTGAAAGTAGTGCTAATAACAGTTGCATAAATAGACAAGGATATGTAAACCAATCACAAATTCATTTATTTTTTCTTGATTAATGTCATGCGTGGCCTGTCCTATAGTCCATTCTGCAATGTGTTTACTAGCTAGTTATCGATAGCTAGTATAACTTAGCTATGCTACCTCATAGTTAGCCAACGTTAGCTAGCTAAACGTTTTGGAACTCATTTGCCAAGCCAAACGGGAGGTTTCAATCGAAAATGACTAGCTAGTTATCCAAGCTGACACAACCTATACACTCGACTGCCCCTTTGAAGTTAACTTAACGTTGGCTAATATATTCGAATAACTAGTTAACATTAGCTAATTGTCATTGACAGTTACTAGCTAATATACCTTGGCATAAATGGCAGGGTTGTCTTGTGCGCTTTCAGGTGCCTCTTGTTGTGTTCTTCCCATCTATTTCGAAGCCACACGGTTTCTCTCCGGTTATTGCGGTGCATTGTGTTTTATTTTCTGTCAAGTTATAATTTAAGACTGTCCGGATATCTATTCTTATTTGTCTTCCAGTACCGAGTGCTTGAACTTCAGCCATCATAACGTTAAGCCATAGGGCGTCACTTGCATGTCTGGCCATCTCAGGGAGTGGAGGAGGGATAGATACAGGACCGGGCAACATTCAACCAATGATGTGCAAACAAGTTTAGAAAAAAAAAAAAATGTGACTTAGTCAACCACCAACATTTTCGTCTCGTCTCGTCTCGTCAACGAAAGTTAAAATAGATTTAGTCATAGTTTTTATTTATAAAGATCCGTTTTCGTCACGTCTTAGTCTCGTCTTAGTCACGGGAAAAAGGTCGTTAACGAATATTTTTCGTCATAGTTTTCGTCAACGAAATTAACACTGGTGTGTGTGTGTGTGTGTGTGTGTGTGAGAGCCACCCTGACACTGTTAGAGGGTGTGGGGGTGTGTGTGTGTGTGTGGGTGTGTGTGTGTGAGAGCCACCCTGACACTGTTAGAGTGTGTGTGTGTGTGTGTGTGTGTGTGAGAGAGCCACCCTGACACTGTTACTGTTACTGTTACTGTGTGTGTGTGTGTGTGTGTGTGTGTGTGAGCCACCCTGACACTGTTACTGCATAACATCAGTAATGCCCTCCGTAGTCCCATTACCTGCTCCTTGAGCGATTCACCTCCGTTCTTTGCCATGACTAGATGAGTAAGAGTGTGTGTGTGTGTGTGTGTGTGTGTGTGTGTCTTTCCTCTAAGGCCTAGAGTGGAAGGTGTTTAAGAGCTCCTGCCTGCCTAAGAAGTTCCAGGAAGACTGGGGTTTTGGAGGCCTCGTCTATAAGATCAGTGGAATCCATGATGGTGAGTGCCCAACATGTCTCTCTGACCTCTTGACCTCTTGACCTCTAGGCTAGGCTCAGATCTAGTCGTAACACCCAGCTGTCAGATGCTTTTTGTCAACTGATCGAATGCGCTCTAGTTTTTTCTAGTATTTACTTTTTCTTGCTATTTTATCTGCTCATTTGTAAAGCACTTTGAATTACCAATGTGCATGAATTGTGGTTTATAAATGAACTTGCCTTGCCGCTGAGCCTCTTTGGAGCAGTACATGCTCTGGCATTGTTTTAGGTCTGATTTAAATTGTACATGCATTATTATAAAGCATTTATTTCTGACCCAACACACCAGCTTTCATTTTTCAATCACAGGCCTCTATCTCCTGTCCAGTTACACACCTCTTTCCTGTTTTAGTCCAATCACATGCCTCTCTCTGCCGTGACTGTCCAATCACATGTCTCTCTATCTCCTCTCTGCCTGTCCAAAAAAACGCCTCTCTGTTGTGTCAGTCCAATCACACGCCCCTCTCTCCTCTGTTAATCCAATCACAAGTGTCTCTCTCCCGTGTTAGTCCAATCAAATGTCTCTCTCTTCTCCTCCGTCCAATCACACGCTTCTCTCCTGTGTTAGTCCAGTTACACACTAATCTCTCCTGTGACTGTCCAATCACACGCCTCTCCCTCCCGTGACTGTCCAATCACACGCCTCTCTCTCCCGTGACTGTCCAATCACACGCCTCCCTCCCTCAGGTTATGCTGGGTACCGGCTGTGCTACCTGGAGATGGAGCGTGTGGTGAAGGGCATCGTGCACCAGCCCTACGAGCTCAAGGACTCCAGCGTCTTCTACGCCTTCTCCTACTACTTTGACATCGCTGCAGCGGCTGGCCTCATAGGTATGTGTGTGTGTGTGTGTGTGTTGGCCTCATAGGTATGTGTGTGTGTGTGTGTGTGTGTGTGTTGGCCTCATAGGATTGTGTGTGGTCTTAGTGTTGGTCTCGTGTGTGTGTGTGTGTGTGTGTGTGTGTTGGCCTCATATATATATGTGTGTGTGTGTGTGTGGTGTTCGTGTTGGCCTCATAGATATGTGTGTGGTCTTAGTGTTGGGTGTGGGTTGATTACCACTGTGTGTGTGTGTGTGTGTGTGTGTGTGTGTGTAAAATCGGTGTTAGCTGTGTGTGTGTGTGTGTGTGTGTGTGTGTATTGATTACCACAGTGTGTGTGTGTGTGTGTGTGTGTGTTCTGTGTCTTCTTCACTCCTCACTGTGTTTCTCTCCTGTTTGTCCTTCTGTTAGATGAGAGCCAGGGTGGGATGGTGAAGGTCTCTGACTTCAAGAGGAGAGCCAAAGAAGGTGAGCTCACACACACACACACACACACACACACACACACACACACACACACACACACACACACAGAGCATGTGTTTGGTAGGCATTCATCGGGGCGAAAGTGTTTCTGGAGGTAGAGGAGTTGTTAGTGATTGGGTGGTTCCTAGTTTGAATCCCACTCCTCCTCACCAAGTGTGATTGAGCAAGACACTGAACCCCAAACCGCTCCTCCTTCAGCAAGACACTGAACCCCCAACCGCTCCTGATGTGCGGGTGACCAACTTAGATAGAAGCCCCCGCCATCGGTGTGTGGATGGGTAGATGTCTGAGGTCAGTGTGTGTTTGTGTGTTTGTGTGTGTGTGTGTGTGTGTGTGTACATGTGTGAGGTCGGTGTGTGTATGGGTAGATGTCTGAGGCATTCATCTGTAAAGCGTCTGAGAAGAAAAGCGCTATATAAATGCAGTCTATTTCCCATTACCATTAGCAGATAGTAAGCCTCCAGAGCTTCTTTGGACAGGTGTAGTATAGTGTACCGGAGAATAGTATAGTATAGTATAGTTGAACAGTAGTAGAAATGTTAACTTCCAGAAAGCAGTGATGTTTGTTTGTCTTTCTGTTCTCTTGACACACACACACACACAGCCTTTATACTGAGAGGGCTGCACTGCTCGATCACACACACACACACACACACACACACACACACACACACACACACAGCCTTTATACTGAGAGGGCTGCACTGCTCGATCACACACACACACACACACACACACACACACACACACACACACACACACACAGCCTTTATACTGAGAGGGCTGCACAGCTCGATCACACACACACACACAGCCTTTATACTGAGAGGGCTGCACAGCTCAATCACACACACACACACACACACACACACACACACACAGCCTTTATACTGAGAGGGCTGCACTGCTCGATCACACACACACACACACACACACACACTGCCTTTATACTGAGAGGGCTGCACTGCTCGATCAACAAGGCAAAGCTGATTACTATCTGTCCTGGGGAAGAGAATGAGTCTAGTATAGTATAAGTATAGTATGGTGTGGTATAAGTGTGGTGTGGTGTGGTGTGGTGTGGTGTGGTGTGGTGTGGTATAAGTATGGTGTGGTATAAGTATGGTGTGGTGTGGTGTGGTGTGGTATAAGTGTGGTGTGGTATAAGTATGGTGTGGTGTGGTATAAGTATGGTATAGTGTAGTGTATAGATTGATGACTCATTCTCTTTCCCAGGACAGATAGTGTGGTGTGTTGTGGTGTGGTATAAGTATAGGGTAGTGTAGTATAGTATAGTATGGTATAAGTATAGTGTATAGATTGATGACTCATTCTCTTCTCACTCTTTCCCAGTCTGCAACAAAATGGCCAAGCATCGAGTGGAGAGTCCTTTCCTCTGCATGGACATCACGTACATCACCTGCCTGCTGAAAGATGGCTTCGGCTTCAAGGACCACACCGTGTTACAGGTGAGTAGATTCTGACGTCTGTAAGATGGCTTTGGCTTCAAGGACGACGGCCTGTTACAGGTGAGTAGATTCTGACGTCTGTAGTCGTCACGTGATGACCTCACTAACCTGGGGTCAGGGGTCAGGGGTACCAGCCCTTTTATCAAGCAGATGGGTCCCACTGTAGAGCTGGGTTCTGCTGAAGGTTTTTCCTCCAGGGGGGGGTGGGGCTCTGTAAAGCACCTTGGCACCACATCAATGGCTAAAACTGAATTGAATACTCGTGGACTTTAGTGATGAAAGCGCACAGCCTGTTCCTTCAGCGCAGCTTCTATAGTAGGGCGCTGTCAGTGTCTAAAGCAGTACCAGTACACACACACACTTCTATAGTAGGGCGCTGTCAGTGTCTAATGCAGTACCAGTACACACACACACTTCTATAGTAGGGCGCTGTCAGTGTCTAATGCAGTACCAGTACACACACACACTTCTATAGTAGGGCGCTGTCAGTGTCTAATGCAGTACACACACTCCACACACTTCTATAGTAGGGCGCTGTCAGTGTCTAATGCAGTACCAGTACACACACACACTTCTATAGTAGGGCGCTGTCAGTGTCTAATGCAGTACACACACTCCACACACTTCTATAGTAGGGCGCTGTCAGTGTCTAAAGCAGTACACACACTCCACACACAGCAGCTTCTATAGTAGGGCGCTGTCAGTGTCTAATGCAGTACACACACTCCACACACTTCTATAGTAGGGCGCTGTCAGTGTCTAAAGCAGTACACACACTCCACACACTTCTATAGTAGGGCGCTGTCAGTGTCTAATGCAGTACCAGTACACACACACACACACACACACTTCTATAGTAGGGCTCTGTCAGTGTCTAATGCAGTACACACACACTTCTATAGTAGGGCGCTGTCAGTGTCTAATGCAGTAGTACACACTCCACACACTCCACTTCTATAGTAGGGCGCTGTCAGTGTCTAATGCAGTACACACACACTCCACTTCTATAGTAGGGCTCTGTCAGTGTCTAAAGCAGTACACGCACTCCACACACTTCTATAGTAGGGCGCTGTCAGTGTCTAATGCAGTACACACACTCCACACACAGTACACATACTGACAAATGAATGCTGTATAATAACATGATGAAGTGAATATTGTAATTGGTCTCTCCTGTAGTTGACTAAGAAGGTGAATGCTGTATAATAACATGATGAAGTGAATATTGTAATTGGTCTCTCCTGTAGTTGACTAAGAAGGTGAATGCTGTATAATAACATGATGAAGTGAATATTGTAATTGGTCTCTCCTGTAGTTGACTAAGAAGGTGAATGCTGTATAATAACATGATGAAGTGAATATTGTAATTGGTCTCTCCTGTAGTTGACTAAGAAGGTGAAGACGGTGGAGACCAGCTGGGCACTGGGGGCCATGTTGGACCACTTCCAGAGCATCAGAATCCACTGAGGACGCTCCGTGGCTGGACACACACACACACACACACACACACACACACACACACAACTGACTAGATGAATCCACTGAAGACGCTCCGTGGCTGGACACACACACACACACACACACACACACACACACAGGGTCTGACTCCATCCTTATAGCAGGTGTGTGTGTGTGTGTGTGTGTGTGTGTGTGTGTGTGTGTGTATATATAAAATGTTTATCAGCTGAGCCTCTATACCACTTTGACTTCCAAGATACTTCTTGAGGTGGGGAACGCTGTGTTAACCTTTAATGAGTCAAAGGTCAAAGGTGGGTCAGAACCGTAAGCATTTATGCCATGTATCTTTCTGAAGGAACATCTGGTTTTCTTCTGACTTTTGTAATGAAAAGTTATTTTGGAGACTGCTATTGATAGAATTATTTTGTGAAAATCGAATAACTTTAAAGAGGACCTATTATGCTTTTCCGGTGTTTACCTTTCCTTTAGTGTGTTATACAGTACTGTGCAAAAGTTTTAGGCAGGTGTGAAAAAATGCTGTAAATCATCGAGTCTGTCTGGGATTACATGAAGAGACAGAAGGATTTGAGGAACCCTAAATCCACAGAAGATATGTGGTTAGTTCTCCAAGATGTTTAGAACAACCTACCAGCCGAGTTCCTTTTAAAAACTGTGTGCAAGTGTACCTAGAAGAATTGATGCTGTTTTGAAGGCAAAGGGTGGTCACACCAAATATTGATTTGATTTAGATTTATCTTCTGTTGATTCACTGCATTTTATTAATTGATGAAAATAAACTGTTAACACTTCCATTTTTGAAAGCATTCTTAGTTTACAGCATTTTTTTCACACATGCCTAAAACTTTTGCACAGTACTGTATATATCTTTTTTTTTTTTTGTAAATGTAAAAGGTTTGCAAAGTTCCAAAGCCCAAAGCACACGCCAGAGGGAGCAACTCTTACCCCACACACACACCAGAGGGAGCAACTCTCTCCCACAGAAACCCCTTTAGTACACGCCCCCTTTTCTCAGCTGCTTGAAGCGCCCCGTTTTGGTTTCCTTTGTTACAAGATGACCCAATCTCGTAACACAATCTTTACTGCCAATAACTGACCAATCAGAGCACACTGGGCTCATCGGGAGGAGGGGGCTTAAAGACACTGGAGTTCTGTCTGGAGGGCAGTTAGTCACAGAGATGTACAGTACGAGAAAAATAATGTTACAGTTAGTCGCCAAAAACACAATTAGGAAAGATTGAAATTGAGCATAATAGGTCCTCTTTAAGTTTTCCTTTTGGGGCTGTGACTGCAAAGCCTGCACATACACTGTAACCTCAGTTTTAGCACTGGTAGCAAACACGTAGGCATTGCGTTAGCTTAGGGTAGTGGATGGGAGATTAGCACTGGTAGCAAACACGTAGGCATTGCGTTAGCTTAGGGTAGTGGATGGGAGATTAGCACTGGTAGCAAACACGTAGGCATTGCGTTAGCTTAGGGTAGTGGATGGGAGATTAGCACTGGTAGCAAACACGTAGGCATTGCGTTAGCTTAGGGTAGTGGATGGGAGAGCGGAGGGTTTGGAGACCCATATTAGTTATGCAGTGCTGGACGCTGTTCCCATTCTCATGGTGCTGTTGACCTTTCAGTCAGTCAGCCAGTGCAGTCTTTACTGGTTCCTTAGACTGGTGTATACGTTGACCTTTCAGTCAGGCAGTGCAGTCTTTACTGGTTCCTTAGACTGGTGTATACGTTGACCTTTCAGTCAGGCAGTGCAGTCTTTACTAGTTCATCAGACTGGTGTATACGTTTACAGGGCTACTGTTGCCCACTAAGGCAAGCCTACTGAGACACACTACTCAAATCATAATTACTCAAATTATAATTACTCTAATCAAGTTTTTATGCATTCAGGTCTTAATAGGTGCAGGTTTCACATCACTGTTGTGCTTTGACAATATTGTATTGTATTACGGTCATGCTAATAAAACCTTGTTGAATTGAATTGACAGAGAGATAAGGAAACACTGCTGGTTATACACTTTAACAAAATATATAAGTACTCTAATCAAGTTTTTATGCATTCAGGTCTTAATAGGTGCAGGTTTCACATCACTGTTTTAGGTCATTTATAATAGAAGAAATGATCACTGGAGACAAATTATGTATTTACAGGTGCTTTGAGATTTATAATAGAACAAATGATCACTGGAGACAAATGATGATATATTTACAGGTGCTTTGAGATTTATTAAACCTTCATTTGTGGAACCACTTCACGTCTTTGGACCTCACTGAAGATTCATTTCAACTACAGCGTGGGGGGTGGAGAAGGGTTTGTTTGTTTGTTTGTACAAATCTTATGGCGTATCTACATGAGTGACTATTTACACACACAGTGCTAGAGCAGGGTCACCACATCCTCACCGTAGGGATGACCTCCCGTTGTCATGGAGACCAGGTCATGGGGTGGAGAGAGCACCACCACGGAGTCTGAGGGGGAAACACAAACAGCGGAGACAGTTAGGGTGGTGTGTGTGTGTGTGTGGTGTGTGTGTGTGTGTGTGTGTGGTGTGTGTGTATGGTAGTGGGGGGGTTGGGGCTGCAGGAAGACATAGAGGAAGAAAAGCTGAAAACCATGCCAACAGCTCAGCAGTTATTAAAGGCACAGTTCATTCTGTCATTATCAGCCGTTATTAAAGGCACAGTTCATTCTGTCATTATCAGCAGTATTAAAGGGACCGTTCATTCTGTCATTATCAGCAGTTATTAAAGGCACAGTTAATTCTGTCATTATCAGCAGTTATTAAAGGAACAGTTCATTCTGTCATTATCTAGTCATTTGAAATGACCTAAACCCCCTGGTGACTCATGCACATGTTTGCCCAGACCCAGGGGATGGCTCAGGGAGCGTCACAGAGTTGCCACTCTTCGTGCTGCACATTTACCCCGGGGCATCAGGGCAATCTCCATCCGACACGCTTCATGGGACTGCCCTGTCAAAGATGGGTTTGGAAAGGAGTCCACATACCTGTGGCACCGTGATCTACACGGGACATTAGCACTGTGTCTTGATCTATTAGCATTAGCACTGTGTCTTGATCTATTAGCATTAGCACTGTGTCTGGATCTACACGGGACATTAGCACTGTGTCTGGATCTATTAGCATTAGCACTGTGTCTGGATCTACACGGGACATTAGCACTGTGTCTTGATCTATTAGCATTAGCACTGTGTCTTGATCTATTAGCATTAGCACTGTGTCTGGATCTACACGGGACATTAGCACTGTGTCTGGATCTATTAGCATTAGCACTGTGTCTGGATCTACACGGGACATTAGCACTGTGTCTTGATCTATTAGCATTAGCACTGTGTCTTGATCTATTAGCATTAGCACTGTGTCTTGATCTATTAGCATTAGCACTGTGTCTGGATCTACACGGGGCATTAGCACTGTGTCTTGATCTATTAGCATTAGCACTGTGTCTGGATCTACACGGGGCATTAGCACTGTGTCTTGATCTATTAGCATTAGCACTGTGTCTTGATCTATTAGCATTAGCACTGTGTCTTGATCTATTAGCATTAGCACTGTGTCTGGATCTATTAGCATTAGCACTGTGTCTGGATCTACACGGGACATTAGCACTGTGTCTTGATCTATTAGCATTAGCACTGTGTCTTGATCTATTAGCATTAGCACTGTGTCTTGATCTATTAGCATTAGCACTGTGTCTGGATCTATTAGCATTAGCACTGTGTCTGGATCTATTAGCATTAGCACTGTGTCTGGATCTACACGGGACATTAGCACTGTGTCTGGATCTACACGGGACATTAGCACTGTGTCTGGATCTACACGGGACATTAGCAGTGTGTCTGGATCTACACGGGACATTAGCACTGTGTCTTGATCTATTAGCATTAGCACTGTGTCTGGATCTATTAGCATTAGCACTGTGTCTGGATCTACACGGGACATTAGCACTGTGTCTGGATCTACACGGGACATTAGCACTGTGTCTGGGTTTGACAGGCGGTGATTGAACACCCCTGCACCAGAGTGTGTCAGAGCCCTCCCAGATGACACATCACTGTGTCAGCCAATTAACACATTGCCCATCAGTGATCACACACAGATCAAATTAGGCATCTCTGATGAGAGTGACGTTTATACACACAAACACACACACACACAGACAAGTCATTCTCTCTCTCTCACACACACAGACACACGTGTTCAAGCACCCCTTGACCGTTTAGTAACAGTGATGAAATTATCTCAGCAGCAGCAGGGTACCAAACACCACCACTCAACACCAGGAAGTGACACGCAGACTCTTCACACCACCACTCTACACCAGGAAGTGACACACGCAGACTCTTCACACCACCACTCTACACCAGGAAGTGACACACGCAGACTCTTCACACCACCACTCTACACCAGGAAGTGACACACGCAGACTCTTCACACCACCACTCTACACCAGGAAGTGACACACGCAGACTCTTCACACCACCACTCTACACCAGGAAGTGACACGCAGACTCTTCACACCACCACTCTACACCAGGAAGTGACACACGCAGACTCTTCACACCACCACTCGACACCAGGAAGTGACACGCAGACTCTTCACACCTCATACTGGTCATATTGCATCTTTTATACGCATGACCCCGGAGCAGGTTCATCATGTTCTAGTCTCCTCGGACACAGACACACACACACGGCACGGGTCCCTCTACTGTGGGGTGACACACACACACACACACACACACTACACAGATCTGTACTGTAGGGGGTGACACACACATATACAGGTATTTTGTACTATAGGGTGTGACACAAACACACACACAGGTCTCTCTACTGTACGGTGTGACCTCTGTAACACACACACACACACACACACACACACACACACACACACACACACACACACACACACACACACACACACACACACACACACACACACACAGGTCTCTACTGTAGGACATCGTGTTCAGTGACTAATAATAGCAGTTTGACATTCTGCAATTAAGTCCTGTGATTAGATTGGACATGTTGCTTTCATTGCAGTCACGGAGATGCACAACAGACATGGATCTTAGTAAGGAAAATGTCTGTCACAACAGAACAGCAACCTCCCCTTTGTTTATGTGTGTGTGTGTGTGAGTGTGTGCGCGTGTGTGTGAGAGAGAGAGTTTGATGGAGTATGTGTGTTACAGAGGTTTGAAATACATTTTTATTTTGTGTGTGTGTGTGTGTGACGAGTTACTCTGTTCACATACTGTTCCTGCAGTGTGTGTGTACACATTTGAGGGGACAGGTAATGGTGTTTGTGTCCATGTGTGTGTTTAAGAACATTTCCTACCTTGCCCTCGCAACATCGCGTGGTGGACGTTCATGGGCTCCACGGTAGTCATGGTGACCATGGCATCACCGGCGGCGGCCCCGTCAGCCTCCAGGATGCTGCTGTGCGTCAGCGCCTCTCCTGTGAGATGGGGGAGAGGAAGTGACAGACATAAGCGAAAGACAAAGCGATAGAGACAGAGAAAGGAGGGAGGCAGAGAGAGAGAATGAGAGAGGTATCACCATTTGGGTTCTGATGAACACCTAACAATTAAACATATTAAACGAGCCCATAATAGTGTGCAGACTTTCATCCCTGTTCTTCATCCCTGAACTGTTCTTTTGGGAATGTTTTAGACCACTACACCTTCTTTACTCTGTTCTTTTGGGAATGTTTTAGACCACTACACCTTCTTTACTCTGTTCTTTTGGGAATGTTTTAGACCACTACACCTTCTTTACTCTGTTCTTTTGGGAATGTTTTAGACCACTACACCTTCTTTACTCTGTTCTTTTGGGAATGTTTTAGATTGCTACACCTTCTTTACTCTGTTCTTTTGGGAATGTTTTAGACCACTACACCTTCTTTACTCTGTTCTTTTGGGAATGTTTTAGACCACTACACCTTCTTTACTCTGTTCTTTTGGGAATGTTTTAGACCACTACACCTTCTTTACTCTGTCCTTTTGGGAATGTTTTAGACCACTACACCTTCTTTACTCTGTTCTTTTGGGAATGTTTTAGACCACTACACCTTCTTTACTCTGTTCTTTTGGGAATGTTTTAGACCGCTACACCTTCTTTACTCTGTTCTTTTGGGAATGTTTTAGACCACTACACCTTCTTTACTCTGTTCTTTTGGGAATGTTTAAGACCACTACACCTTCTTTACTCTGTTCTTTTGGGAATGTTTAAGACCACTACACCTTCTTTACTCTGTTCTTTTGGGAATGTTTTAGACCGCTACACCTTCTTTACTCTGTCCTTTTGGGAATGTTTTAGACCACTACACGTTTTTTACTCTGTTCTTTTGGGAATGTTTTAGACCACTACACCTTCTTTACTCTGTTCTTTTGGGAATGTTTTAGATTGCTACACATTCTTTACAGCCTTCTGTACGAGACCCTGAAAGAGTCCCCCACAAAATGATCTACTTAAGCTCGGGCCTTGCAGAGAGGTTAAAGGTCACTGTGATTACATGTTGCCGTGTTACCGGCTACTCTTTATTGTACTCCGAGCACAAGGAAGCAGGGAACACAAACACATCATCATTTGGAGGAAATGTTTTTCCTGAGAGAGGAGAGTGTGTGTGTGGGTGTCGAGAGAGCGGAGAGTGTGTGTGTGTGTGTGTGTGAGAGAGTGATGAGAGAGAGAGGAGAGAGAGTGTGTGGGTGTGATGAGAGAGAGTGTGTGATGAGACAGAGTGTGTGTGTGTGTGATGAGAGAGAGGGGAGAGAGAATGTGTGTGTGTGATGAGCGAGAGAGGAGAGAGAGTGTGTGTGTGTGTGTGTGTGTGTGTGTGTGAGTGATGAGAGAGAGAGAGAGTGTGTGTGTGTGTGTGCGCGAGTGATGAGAGAGAGAGTGTGTGTGTGTGTGTGAGATAGAGAGTGTGTGTGTGTGTGAGTGTGTGTGTGTGTGTGTGTGTGTGTCATGAGACCCGGCCGACCTCAAGCAGATGGGTCCCCCCTTATGTGCCGTGGTTCTGCTTAAGGTTCCTTCCTGACTAAAAGGGAGTTTTTTCTTGCCCGTGTTGCCAATGTGCTTGTACTAAGGGGGTTCAGGCTCTGGGCTCTGTAAAGCGCCTAGAGACAATTGTATTGCTATGGCGCTATATAAATAAAATTGAATTGAATGAGAGAGGAGCTAATGTGTACCCATGAGTAAAACACCATTTGGAGGCCATTTGTGTTCTAACCCTAACCCATCTAAAGGCTGCTCCTACTAACATGCTCTTTCTTCCCCAGAGGTTAAAGGTCACGGTACTGTGAGTCACTGTGTCTGCTCTCTGGGCCGAAGGATCCAGGGGACATTTCCCCCATCTAAAAGGTGTCCCCATGGAAACGTTGCTTCTTCCACCAAGGTTAAAGGTCATGTTGGGGCGTTACCTGCGTCGGTGCCCTCTGGGCCGAGAGACTCCTCGCCGTGTCTCTTCCTCATGTGGACGTTCCTGCTGCCGCTCTGGGAGAAGGTCTTACCACACACGCCACACTGGTGAGGCTTCTCTCCTGAAGAGCAGCACGCACACACACACACGCACACGCACACACACACACACACACACACACGCATCACACAAAAACACACCGGATCAGTAGGAGTGGTATTCTTTGGGGGTATTCTTTGCTCCTCTCAGATTTGAGCGCAGATTCAAGAGTGATTATGGGATGGCACACACTGATTGGGTTAGAAGAGAGAGGATTCAAGAGTGATTATGGGATGGCACACACTGATTGGGTTAGAGGAGAGGATTCAAGAGTGATTATGGGATGGCACACACTGATTGGGTTAGAGGAGAGAGGATTCAAGAGTGATTATGGGATGGCACACACTGATTGGGTGAGAGGAGAGGATTCAAGAGTGATTATGGGATGGCACACACTGATTGGGTTAGAGGAGAGGGACATTGAGGGAGTCTGATGACTAATTTGTCTGATGACAGTTTTCTTCTCATTAAGGGGTGTTCCACCAACGGTACTTGAGATTTGTCAAGGAAGTGTGTGTGCATTCGTGTGATGTGAGAGAGAGAGAGTGTGTGTGTGTCATGAGGGAGAGGAGAGAGTGTCATGAGAGAGAGAGGAGAGAGTGTGTGTGTGTGTGTGTCATGAGAGAGAGAGAGGAGAGAGAGTGTGTGTGTCATGAGAGAGAGAGAGGAGAGAGAGTGTGTGTGTCATGAGAGCGAGAGGAGAGAGAGTGTGTGTGTCATGAGGGAGAGGAGAGAGTGTGTGTCATGAGAGAGAGGAGAGAGTGTGTGTGTGTGTCATGAGAGAGAGGAGAGAGTGTGAGTGTGTGATAAGAGAGAGGGGGAGTGTGTGTGTGTCGTTCTCACCTGAATGCACCAGCATGTGTTTCCGCAGACTGGAGTACTCAGCGAACGAGCGACCACAGCTGTCCACCTCACACAGAAACGGCTTCTCTCCTGCACACACACACACACACACACACACACACACACACACACACACACACACACACACACACACAGTTCATTTCACACATATATTTAAATACGTGCAAAGACACACAGAGTGTTGCCTTCTAACACATATTAAAATGGACACACATGCACGCACGCACACACACACACACACACACACGAACAGAGTGTTGCCTTCAAACACATATTAAAATGGACACACGCACACGCACACACACACACAGACTGTTGCCTTCAAACACATATTAAAATGGACACACACGCACGCACACAGGTAAATGATTGACTTGTTTCAGCCACTTCTCACACCCATTTTATTGGCGACAGGTGGAAACTACGTGAACTCTGACCTCTTAAGGGACGTGACCTAAAGTGACCCTTGGTTTAGTGTACGTTTGGACGTCAGGAAGATCTCCGAAGACTTCAATCTCAGGAAGGCGTAACAAAGTTTGGGAAATATTATTTCTAAAGGCCTTGATATAACCCCAAAATGCACTCTAGATGTTGGGATTTCAGATCACTTCTATATTTTGTTCAGGGTTGCTTGGATGATCAAACATGCACCTGGTTTAACAACACTCAAAACACACACACACACACACACACATCTGACAGCCTTGTCTCGAGATACACTAACGTTGTTAGGTGTACCTGGTTACATTTTGATCTTATTTTTGATTTTAATTTGTCCTACTTGTCTTTGAAAGGTTCAAACGTATTGACCAAATTGTCACACAGTCACACTAAAAAGAACGTGCCACAAATCGGAGCCTGTGGCCAACAGTAAAACAAAAGAGCAATTTTAAAATACTTCTTATTGTTTTTCAATCTATGAATGACTCAGCAAATACACAGCAGTCAGATCCCTTAGACCATCAGGTAAAGGTCTCCTCACTACACTTAGAACACTCTAAATCAGCCTAGGGTGCCTTCAGTCATTATGATGGCACTCTCTGGAATGTTCTACCACATGAAGGTCTGCTACAACAGTATCTTCTTTTAAAAGTAGACTAAAAATATATCTTGTGCCAGCTTTTTATAAGGTTTAAAGTGTGATTAATGGATAAACCTTGATTTCAGAAGCAGTATTATTGTCACTATCCCATTTTTTAATAATAATAATAATACTACCTTATCTTATGTTTGAAGCACATCTTATTTGTTTTTATCTTATTTGATGTCTTTATATATGTAATGCCTTCTTATCTTATATGTTGTCAGGTCATGTATTTCATGTAGTTGTGCTTTTTATGTTAAAGCACATGGAGTCTGCACTTGTCGTATGAAATGTGTTATATAAACAAACTTGACTTAGACTCACACCACAGTGCTTTGGGTAGCCTCAGAGGTGCCCGTCAGAAAGAGGACCCCTCCATGAGTGTGTGGCGTGGGTGACCCACCGGTGTGTGTGTGTGTGTGTGGGTGACCCACCGGTGTGTGTGTGTGTGGGTGACCCACCGGTGTGTGTGTGGCGTGGGTGACCCACCAATGTGTGTGTGTGGCGTGGGTGACCCACCGGTGTGTGTGTGTGTGGGTGACCCACCGGTGTGTGCGTGTATGGCGTGGGTGACCCACCGGTGTGTGTGTGTGGCGTGGGTGACCCCTCCCTGAGTGTGTGTGCGTGGGTGACCCACCGGTGTGTGTGTGTGTGGCGTTGTTGACCCACCGGTGTGTGTGCGTCGGTGGTTCTTGAGGTTGCCGGCGGTGGTGAAGCGTTTGCCGCAGCCGCGCTCCGGACAGGTGTAGGGCTTCTCCCCGTTGTGTGTGCGCATGTGCACCTGCAGACGCTGCAGCACGTAGAAGCTCTTGCCACAGCCCTCCGCACCGCACCGGAACGTACGGTCATTCCTACACACACACACACACACACACACACACGCACACACACACACACACACACACACACAGTCACATGAGCAACATTTAAAGTGGAAATAAGCTTACACACAGGCATGCACGCAAACACACACACACACACACACACGCACACGCACGCAAACACACACACACACACACACACGCACACACACGCACACGCACGCAAACACACCAAATTCTGACACATACCCACACAAAGACACACACAAAGACAAGCATGTACACACACACCAGGTGACTAGTGAAGCCAAATTGTGTTAATTGTGAGGCCAAACGCTCACAGACTGCCCCACCTGTGTGTTTTGAGGTGGTACTTCAGGTGTGCAGGCCAGGTGAACGTGCGGTGGCAGTTCTCATAGGGACACCTGAGCACCTTCTCTGCGTTTCCACGGTTACCGTGAGGCGCCTGCTCCTTCTTTGGTCCCTCAGACTGGTAGCCATGGAGATGCTCACCTAAGGAAACAGGAAATGGAGAATTAGACGCTTCATGCATTCATGACACAAACACTGGGTATATCCGTGTCTTTATCGTTGATCAAATATGACCTATGGCGTGTTCAGCACAGCCCTCAGCATAGTGTCCTTACCATTGCTGTTGGCCCTGGCGTCTTTGGCATCCTTGGCCAGCTGTGCCCGGGTGGCAGCAATCAGGCTATCGTGTGCCAGCTCCTGCACCCGCAGGTACCAGGGGGCACTGCCATCGCCCCCCTCGCCCGCCGAGATCTCCTCCTCCGCCTCGTCCTGCACAAACACCAGTGACTCTGCCGACGCTGCTAGACCTGAACAGCCCAAACACACACACATATAGACTTGAGAGTTGTACTACACCTCTGACTCAATCTCCTACAGCTGAGATTCAGTTCAGCCCCTACAGTACATGCGAGCTCCCCCTAATAACACATCCCAAACACACCCCCTTCACCACTGCCCCTGCAGGCCAGATCAGAGTTATTACAGAACAGTTCAAAATAATTGATTGATTTCTGAATGGATAAGAAGAATTGTGGGGCGATACGATGTCCTTTCCCAGCTTAAAGGATGTTCCATTGTACCCCATACTAAAGCTCCTTTCCTACGCATTTAGAGAATTCAACCAGCTCTGATCATGGCTGCCCCTTAAACTCTTCCAGGTCGTTTCACTCAGTTAGGAACATTCCTAAGCAAATAAAGACTATCCGGCGTCGGAGTAGATGCCCTCACCCTTGGCCAGGTTCAGCAGCACGTAGGAGGTGCTGTCCTGCTGCTGCAGGTCCTGCATGATCGGGGCGTGGTTGGGGACGGGGACGGCGGCGTGGTTGACATGCGTGGAGCCGGGGCTGGGGGCCCGCGGGTGCAGCTGCACCACCATGGCGCTCCGCTCCGCCCCAAACTCACAAAGTTCCGTGGAGCCAGCGTGACTAAGAGTGCGCTCTAAGATAGAGAGAGAGAGAGAGAACACGAGGGAGACGAACAGTAAATGAAACGCTGAAAGGTCCATGTGTCGTCAAGAGTTATCTTGGCCTGTCATGCCCTGGCACATTGTACTGATAAAATCATCTCTCAGTCAAAATCAACGTTTACATGTTCACTTCAGTAGCTGCTGCCATAAGAGCTTCTTAACTTCACATTATCATTTTGCTAACTTAGCACGCAAATTCACAGCCATATAGGCCTCACGTTAATTCTCAATATATGTCCTTACTAAAAGACAAGCAAATGAAAGCTGTGCCATTTGTGACTGAGTGGGTACGCTGTCGGTGAGGAGCCCGCTACCTGTCAGCTGCAGATGGCTGCATATGGAGTTATCCGCTGGCAGCGGCTGAAGAGGCAGACAGGTGTTCTTTGGACAGGTGTCCGGCTCCTCCAGACCCTGGCCAAGTGGAATGGAGGCGTTCTGCACGAACTCAACCAACAGCTAGAAAACAAAGTAACATGCTGTACTGACACTGCTAATACCAAAGTTCGTTCAGTCTTATGAGTCAGTCGTATGATGAACCACCTTACCTCAGGCTTGGAATCAAGTTCATCAGAAAGCATGGAGTCGCCCTTAGAAGGTCTACGAGAGACAAAACAATACCGGTTGAATACTTTACTGTTACATAGGGTTAAGCCACTGTCCATCCAACAGACATGGTGAGACTTACCTGAACGGCTCGTTGTATCATGAGATGTCGTGATGTGATTTCAGACTCCTTTCATGTTGGCAGTTTAAACCTACCGGTCGGATGGTCCACGCAACGCCTTTTCAAAAACAGTGATATTTCATATTCAGTCATATAGACAAACAAATAAAAGCGGTAATACAACTACAGTCGTAAAGTTCTCTTATAGACAAGTAAACAGTAGCCAATTGGCTAATTGGTTAGCTCGCTAGTCACAGAAGTTAGCCAGCTAGCTAACCAGCTAGCTTTGGGTAGAAGTGATATTAGCTCATGTTAAGTGGACTTTTAACGTTCCGTGTGCTTACATCTATGTACAAAGATAACTGTTAAATAAGAGAACTTTCACATCCTTCTCATAACTAGTGTCAGGGATAACCATCAAAGCAGCCCACATTTCTGGTTCCCAGGAACCTAGCTGAGTTAGCTAGAATAGCCTGTTATTGACTGTAAAAGAATAGAGAAGTTGTGGGTAAATACAGCTAGACGTGCAACTCTACTCAACACAACTAGCTAACTAGATAGTTAACGTTCTCAGTTATTTATTGTATTTAAAACCCTACCAGCGCATGTAAGTTACGACGAGTTAGTGATTGCGTTACAATCAATGAATTCGAAGATTGCCGACCCATGTTATGAAGTTAGCAATGGCTTAGGGAAGGTAGTCTGCTAGCAGGGTAGCTTGCTGGCTAATCCGCTTGTAGCTACCACTAGCCCTAAGAGGTAGTCACATCCACAGTCCAAGGTTTGATGTCTAAATTACATCAAAAGTCAAAAATAGCCTTTGCTTGGTACAAGCAGCTTGACACAGACTGCAACAAGTAGTTATCAATAACTGTGTACCTTACCCCCTTTTCCATCTGCAAACAATATCAGTGAAGTTATCCGGAGGATGTTACTTCCGCTTCGGACTTATTGTAATAGGGTGAAATCTTTGAGTCTCGCCTAGCTGGTTAGCGTCGACACCAAACTTGTTGTTTCTACTGCCATCCACTGGTCGGTTCATAAGGGTCATGTACTTTTGTGGGACATGGCAGCCATGGCTCCCCATAGAGGACAGTCATTCGATGTTTCATAACATCGTTTAAACCCCCATATTGTCATTTTGGTTGTTGGTATAACTTATACCGTATAAGAGCCAACCATAAGCAGGCTTATTGTTCAACTGCATTCTTTTCCACTGTGATCAAATGCAAATAGATGCCTCACACTATTACCTTCTTCTACACATGGTGCACACTGCCTTAAGGATTGAAGATGTCTGTTGCTGTATCCATTAGGAGTGTAATTGTTATATTCATCACTTTGGGAATTCATATTACTAAAGGCCCACATCTACTCTGTCTATTCACTATTAAAAACTTAAATCAAGAAGAGAATACAATGATCCCGACAAGTCTGGAAATAAATCACAAACAGTTATGATTGTATAGTATTGGTACTGATTTTATTTCTGATTTATGAATGTATAGTTTGTTTCTGATGTTCATTTCCCACTTCTCAGCAACCCTTATAACCCCCCCAACTAAATGGTTAATTTATAGATTTTCATAAATATGATTGTTCCAATTGTCTGACCTACAAAACTGCTCATGTCACTCACAATGCTTAAACAATGCTTCACAAAAACGGTAACAGCACATAAGAAATTACTATACAACAAGTTCACATATAAAGTCCTAAGACGCAAAGGCTGGAAATCTGCATACAAAAGTTGCCAAATTAAAAAAGGATCAGTTACAATCCAGTAGAAAAGGACACACATATGCTCATATTATGACATTAAGACAAACCAAAATATTTCTGCAGGCTGATCAAACTTCACAAAAAGTACATTACTGGACATGTTCAGGACTTAGCTCTTGTCTTTGATAAATAAAACCATCGGTCCTCCTTGATAAATGCACTATACACGTTGGCAAGCCTCATCCTCGTTATCTAACCGTAACTCTACATCATCTTTTAAAGTTGAAATTGTGTATGAACTAATCCTGTGATTGATGATGTTTTTGTGTAAATACTGACTATCATGAGGGCGTTTCCGATGCTATTCCAAGGAAAACACCACAACAAGCTTCAGTAAGCGAGAGACGTCGAGAGACACCATGTTATGCACTCGTCAGCTACTGGGGGATGGTTGGTGCTATGCTGCTGTCAGCACTCCTACTCTACAGACCTGGGCTAGCTCACCAGTCTGGGCTAACACATCAGTCTGGGCTAACACATCAGTCTGTAGCAGGCAGCGGTGAACGCACCTTATTCTCCAGAGTGCAAAAGGCACTGTAAAGAATGGAACAGCCCAAAAGGAGTCACGATTTACAGAGACGCTACATGACAATTTCCAACTTAGCTGCCTTGAAATGTTTAAGTACCACACAAGTCAAACTGTTTGTCAGTGCTGACTATGATACAAGCTAATAAGCTCCCCAAATGAAACAAATATATACATTGATGATAAGTAAATAAGGCAGATGTAATGATTTACAAATGTACAGCGCATGTAATCCTTAAGCCTCCACTCTAGGGTGAGCCACATTATTTTTGACATGGTGTTGTTTGGTGATAGGCCCCCCCCCTCTCTATTGATGAAGCCTGCTATCTGTTGACCTAGCAGAGCAATCCTCACCGCCATCTAGTGTTATCACAAACAGATCAGGTCAGAGCTACATGCCCACCCACACTATCCACCCTGCAAAAAAAAAGAACAAAAATAATACAAATGGGGAAAAAAAAAAAAAACTGAACAGAGTTAAATCAGTTGAAAAACAGCAAACGTATTAGCAGACTTAAACCACAGTTAGGCTCAAGGTTCTAAACACATTTAGTTAGTCAGCTCATTCCAAAAGCTTACCACGTGACTGGCCCGAGCAGACGGCCCCCAACTGAATCAGCACATACAGAGCACTTTGCTTGACGGAATAAAAACAAAACAGGACCAACCACACTGGCAAGACGGATTTCACAAACTCTGCTTCCTCGTACGCAGTTAAAAGCAAACGGCCAATATTGGCATAAAAATAAGCTAATGCACTGCTGCCTAGTTTGAGGCCGGCTATGAACCTGCCTCCCTTTAGAGGCCAGCTATGAACCAGCCTCCCTTTAGAGGCCAGCTATGAACCTGCCTCCATTCAGAGGCCAGCTATGAACCAGCCTCCCTTTAGAGGCCGGCTATGAACCAGCCTCCCTTTAGAGGCCGGCTATGAACCTGCCTCCCTTTAGAGGCCGGCTATGAACCTGCCTCCATTCAGAGGCCAGCTATGAACCAGCCTCCATTCAGAGGCCAGCTATGAACCTGCCTCCCTTTAGAGGCCGGCTATGAACCAGCCTCCCTTTAGAGGCCAGCTATGAACCTGCCTCCCTTTAGAGGCCGGCTATGAACCTGCCTCCCTTTAGAGGCCGGCGATGAACCGGTCTCCCTTCCGCAGGTCCCTCACCAGAGAGCAGTATTTTACCTCACACAGTAAATATACAAACAGTGTGTTAAAATGCCTAAGGCTACCCGAGTAGTACTACTAGCATTAGAACTTCAGTGTAAAAAAAAACACACACAGGCCATGTAGGTTATATGACGCTTCGAAGATGCCATACCATGCTTATGGTTTGGGGGTCTCTTCAGTCAAGGAGGCGGAGATGACTTCTTCCCACCATCTCTACACAGTGGAAATCTGGGCTCCATCTCTACACAGTGGAAATCTGGGCTTTTGGTGGGGGGGGGGGGGGGGCACGCACTTCAATAATACCATTGCAGTTCTTTTTTCGTTGTTGTTTTTCTGAGCGTGGCTCTTGTGGAGCGTATGGCCCCATACATCCTTGTGGAACTTTGACACAAAGCAAGAGTAACCTTGGAACAAAGTTTGATGTTTAAAAATAAACAAATCCCCCAATATGACCTCACATCCTTTAGTGGTCAAATGTGGAGGCTGCTATGGCGATACGGTCAATCATATCTACTGTGCTTTGCCTAGTCATGAGTCTTTTCATGGAGCATCTTAAGAAAGCCTCTTGCAGCCAATTTGTTCAGCTTGGCCTACGACAGGTCTAAGACACATAGCTCACCTGCTATATTACCCAAATGGAATTCCCACACGAGGAGAGGATGGTGCGTTCCAGTTGGAACTACTCGGAAGTAGGAATTTTGTCCAGTTCCAAGTCGGAAATTTCAACAGGAATGCCCCCTCAAGTCGGAATTCAAACTCAAAACTTGGACGACCCTCACCAACCCCAACTCCAGTATCCAAGATGGCAGCCCCCACGCATCAACTTATTAACCCCTTATTAGACCTCTAACCTTGTGCAATAATTTTACAAGCAAACCAACAAGGCTAACTAAGAGCTGCCAAACTAGCAGTGAAGCATACCCACTATTAGGTACAAGTTTGGCCCCTATTCACCTATCAGCCTACATTAATAAAAAAACGATTTCACAACAGACCTACTCTGTTTCAATGGTTAGGGCCAGAGAAGATCAAAGCAAGAGCTGTTCCCAAGAACCCTGCTATCGGTGCAGTGGAACCGCAAGGTGCATCTTCCCTCCCGCCCGCCCGCCTGCCCGTCTCTTTCATGAAAATTGTCGCATTCCTCACACAAAATTATTTCACTCTCCTCTCTCCGGGGACATATCTACACAAATGAAACACCTTAATGTTTTGCAGAAAAATAGGCCACACACAACCTGAACGTGCAAAAGGCTTTCAGGATTCCAGTCAGGAGCAGAGATGTCAGACAGTGTTGATGGCCAAATCACAAGATGTTTGGGAAGAAAAAATGACTGACAATAGGTTCTTGATCAGAATTAAGGCTTGTTACATGCCAAGTGTGTGTCAAAGCATTTCCCCGTGTGCGTGTGTGTGTGTGTGTGTGTGTGTGTGCTTGTCAGCTCTGTGCTACCATAGATGAGACCCTTCTCCTTTAGGCATGGCAGTCCCCAGCGTCATCATCTCAGCCTGGTTGTGCAGCTGGCCAAGGGGACCCCCGCCTTAACCCTAACCCAGCTGGCCAAGGGGACCCCCGCCTTAACCCTCACCCAGCTGGCCAAGGGGACCCCCGCCTTAACCCTCACCCAGCTGGCCAAGGGGACCCCCACCTTATGGCTCCCTAGGAACCCACACGACTCTAACACTCTTTTAGAAACACTTCAACTCTGATTATCACACATTATAGTATTTTGCACTCTTCGAGTAAAGCCAACGTCCCTTTTTTCTTTGGACCTACTGATCCACACTCTGACTGGACACAAGCTTCAGCATCGGGGCAAAGATCAGCCCACGGTCACTAGTAACTCTAGTTCAGTTTGAAAAAGACAGTCACAGGACACATCTGCAGTCACAGGACACATCTGCAGTCACAGCAGGACACATCTGTCCAGGGATATGCTTTGCTCCCAATGTCTGTATGTCTGTCTGTCTGTCTGTCTGTCTGTCCCGAGGCATAACCACGTCGTTCTACGCGTTCTTCTCCCGCTCGGTGTCCACCTGCATGCTGTTCTGGAGCTGATCGAACACGCCGATGTCTCCGCTCCTCAGCACCTCCATGAAGAGCTTGGTGTGATCGCGGAGTCGCTCCAGGTCGCCCTGCGTCCGCCGGTTCTGCCGGATCAGCTCCTTGGTGCGCAGCGTGATGTCCAGCAGGCCCGACTTGCTCAGGATGTTGTAGGTGTTGCAGAAGCGCTTCCGCTTGCTGCCGTCGGAGTCTGTGCCGGCGTCGCCGTCGCCGTCCTGGTTGGTGTCGCCGCAGACACTGGGGCTACTCCCGCCGCTCTCCGTCGGCGTCTGCGGGGGGGAGAACTCCAGGGTCCTAGAGTCTGTGGATTTGCATATGTCCAACGGAACCGACTCGGACCTGGAGATGAGAGCAGGACGCTCGGGGGCGGGGATGCGAGGAGGGGTGGAGTCTGTGAGGGTGATATGGGGGTGGAGTGGTGATGCTGGCGTAGAACATGGGGTGGAGGAACCGGAAACGCTGGGGTTCTTGTCTCTGCGATGAGGCGTAGAACATGGGGTGGAGGAACCGGAAACACTGGGGTTCTTGTCTCTGCGATGAGGCGTAGAACATGGGGTGGAGGAACCGGAAACACTGGGGTTCTTGTCTCTGCGATGAGGCGTAGAACATGGGGTGGAGGAACCGGAAACACTGGCCTTTTTGTCTCTGCGATGAGGCGTAGAACATGGGGTGGAGGAGCGATGGCGCTCCTGGCGGCCGGAGGACAAGCGGCAGCTCTTCACAGAGGAGGCGACTGAGTAGGAGCTGGACGCCGTGCTGCTGCTGCTGCTGCTGCTGGTCTGATGGGGGCCATCACCCGGGTGGGGGGCAATTTTTGGGTAGGACTTCAGGATGGGGAGGTATTTCTTGTGGCGCCGGCGTTTGGAGGGGGGCTCTGTGGACGCAGGAGGTCCGCAGGCAGAGACCACGGGCTGCAGGAAGACCACCTGAGGCGGCTGCACCATCTCCACGCCAGGGCTGAAGCCCCAGCGCTTAAGGCTGGGAGGACTGGGCTGGGAACACAAAATGATGAGGCTGTGGTGAAGGGGACCGCTTTTAAAGGCGCACATTAAGGACCACACAGCCATGCCAAGCAAGTACAGACAGGTCAATTACAGACAGGTCAATTACAGACTGGTCAATTGATCGTTTCAAAAGAATTGAGGATACATTTTCACTAGAATGGTACTATAGGCATAATCAACTTCTGATGTGATCATGAAAGCTACACATCCTTGAACAAATATGTAACATTTACACACACCCACCCACATGTGGTTTTGTCATGTTCAAATTATTAGTAGCTGAGGTCTTTGGTAGTGAAAAATAAAAAAGACAAACAAATGCGCGCGCGCGCGCGCGCACGCACGCACGCACGCACGCACGCACGCACGCACGCACGCACGCACGCACGCACGCACGCACGCACGCACACACACACACACGCTTGCCTACCTGCTTGAGAAGAACGTTGTTCATGAGGATCATAGGGGACAGGTTAGGGGAGAAGCCTCGGACCACGGCCAGCTGGGAGGGCTGAGACGCATCGTCCGACTCTGCCTTGCCCACGCCACTCAAATACTCCGAGCTCGCATCTGTGGGAGAGCCACGCAAGAGGTCAAAACAAGGTCACAGCACTGCATCTGTGGGAGACCCACGCAAGAGGTCAAGGTCGCAGCACTGATCTGTGTCTTCCTCTGAAACTGTACTCGTCACCATCACAACAACCTTGTGTCTTCCTCTTAAACTGTACTCTTGTCACCATGACAACAACCTTGTGTCTTCCTCTGAAACTGTACTCTTGTCAACATCACAACAACCTTGTGTCTTCCTCTGAAACTGTACTCTTGTCACCATGACAACAACCTTGTGTCTTCCTCTGAAACTACTCGTCACCATCACAACAACCTTGTGTCTTCCTCTGAAACTGTACTCTTGTCACCATCACAACAACCTTGTGTCTCCCTCTGAAACTGTACTCGTCACCATGACAACAACCTTGCTATGTGAGGCTTTAGGCCGTCGGCTCTATCCAGTGCACTGTGACTAGATTCATTAACAGCACTATTAAAATAAAACTAATGAATCCAGTGCACTGAAAATAGAAATGATAGCTCCAATGGGAGGTTTCTTTCTCTTGTGTTTCTCTAATATGTTGAAATGATCTCTCCCCCTCTTCTGTCCCACACACAAAGACAGGTAACCCAACCTCACAAGAATGCAGAACACGTATGATATAGTTTATTCTCAACGTGTGCTAATTACAGGCTATTGTTTAATTGCCCTTTCAGTCCTTCACTCATTAGATACTGATCACATGGATCATGTGACTCACTGAAAACTACTGATAGGATCATTTTGGAGCCAGGTTCATCCTGTTACTTAACATAATGAATGAATGACTCCCAGAATGTAATACAGCACATTTAGTTTAACACACGACCCCCATTCATATAGCAGAGAACATGCGTGGCACACACCTGAGAAGCCGGAGTCCCTCTCAGACTCTCGTCTCGACTGCTCGGGCCTCTTGGCGCGGGACTTGCCCATCGCCCGTGACGAGCTCTCCTCCGTGCGGGACTTGCCCATCGTCCGTGACGAGCTCTCCTCTTTCCTCTTGGTGCTCATGTTGGCCCTGCCCTCGGTGCTGGTCACGTCGGCACTGGTCACACCCCAACTGTAAGGGAGAAAAAAGGATGTTTCTCCTGTGATTGATGCAGCAATCAGTCTTTATTCCAGTAAAGAGCCGTTTCAGTTACCTCCTGGGCTCTTAATGTAAATTAAGTATGCTTCTAATGCAAGTATGGCGACCTTTTCTTGTTCTGTATGATAACAAGGTTTACCTGACCTGTGGCCTAGTTAGTTCTCAATGGCCTACCCCCATTCCCATATTACAACTGGTGGCTGTCGCTTGTCGTGCATTTCAACACCTCGGGATTGGGACTTCCCTTTGTTACCATGATAAGATTACCATTAGGGAGATTATGGTAACCACGTTTGGTGGTCACAGCGGCTGTTTTGTCCTGTTTGCCATATTCTCGGTTAGTATAACGGTCATTCCTAAGAGGTTTGAAAAAGCAAATACCACAGTATAAACTACTGATAGGCAATAGATCATAACAAACTAGGTGAATGTGGCCGAGCTACAAAACCATAACATAGCTCGCGATGGAACGTTACCATAACAGAACAATCTGCAACAAACCTCAAAGAAACCTAGGCTTTTCATTAAGACATAAGATTGGTCATATAACATCATATTCGTTAATTTTTTTTACTTCATCGCACTCATAATAATATCTATCATTTCACAGTTAACGGTGATGTTATATGTCGCAACACACTGACATAAAGATAAGTGAAATGTTATATTAACGTTACAGTATTAGCTCGCTAGTTATTGAAACACTGTATGAAATAACGTCTAGGCATAGACGTTTGGCGACCTCATCTGCTAGCAAAGCTAGCGAGCTATTGTTGTTTGCCTGACTAACTTGGCAACAGACATTGTTGTTTGTCTGACTAACTTGGCAACGGACAGGCTACGGGCCTAGTGTTACAGTTCAACTGGCTTCCATGTAAAATTGTGCCTTCAGTCCAGTCCATTTCAATAACTCTCTCAGTGAGTCTATCGTTACAACAAAAGGTCATATCGACGTAGTCCGAGGTTACTGACATAGTTTGACTGGAATTGTGAGAAACTCTGTATAGAGTAGTCACTTCATGTGTTTAACGCAAGGACTGGGTGTAGACTGTATACAATCGATGGTTTAACGTTATGTAGGCTGCTTTGCCTGTTTCGTCCCTCGTACTGCCTTCTCTCACACATGGAGACTAAAACAAAAACTAGGCCTAAACTGTCCTTTATAAGAACAAGAATTTTGGAGATAGGGCTATCAACTAGGCGCATTTATGAAATAAAGTTTCCTCGACAATTGAGACGCCTCCTTAACATCATTGTCCTATAACTGTCAAAGCACAAAACAATCCTGGAACCATCCACGAAATCCTGTGAAACACTTTAAGTCAGAGGCCCCTGTTCGAATCTCGAGAAGGCGGTCATTTTATTTATTTGTGTAAAAACAGGTGATTTTTACCAAGCTAATTTCATTGTGTTGACTTGCAGCGTTTGTACGGAACATGCCTAGGAAAATATGTTTTTACAATGAAATATCTAAGTAGCCTCGTACTAAACTTCTCCCAGGGTACGGTGAAATGACGAATCTGATACCGTCCACATCTATAGAAAAAGGGTGAATGAAGCTAAAGTTTGCTACACTAGCTAGCTATCGTCGCCAGTTAACGTGGAAGCCAGTAGATGCTGATGCCTAACACCTAGCACCCACCACCCTCAAGTAACATTAGCAGACAGTTACGATCGACTTTGGATATGCTATACTGTCAAATGAAGTTGAAAACGAGCATAATTGGAAACAATTGTATGTTTGTTTTTATCTAACGTTGACTATGCTAAACAGTGGCAAGGCTAAATGATTGCTAGCTAACGTTAGCTATTTTAGTGGCAAAGTTGACAATAGCAATACATAGAACTAAAACGGCAAATCTGCAATAACCAACGGTGATTTTAAATGTAAATGATCAAAGTTAGTTAAGGTAGTTCAAACCAGCCCTACCTTTCAATGGTCTCTCAATTTTCAGAATCACGACCGTTTGTTTGGCACCGTCGCGTCAGCTGAGTCTGGTGGCTTGCGTTACTGGGTACACAGTGCTGTACACGGGACTGTGGGCATACGCTGTACTCCTGACAGCTGAATCACATGTCAACAGGAACGCTTCTCAAGATCCTCCTCATTTCTATTCGCAAATTACTTTTTAGAGAAAAGTAGAGTCAAAACGCACATATTATGATTATCATTGAATCTGAAGGTCTTCACTGGCCCATAAACAAGCGATATGTAAAATATTTTGATATATGATTGCTGTCTTTGTGCTCCAGCTAACCTTATTTGGAAGTACTGGGCGTGCCTTGAGAAATACTATTTCATAGACGTCACTCTTTTTGATTGGTTGGTCACTCCCACATGAGCGATCATTGGTTAATGAGGGAGACATTAAGCCCCAAAACGTGACTGCACACCAAACGTGTGACTACATGAGTACACAGTGTTCAACAGTAAAAGTGACGTACAGTACAGGTTCAAGAAATCGAGACGCTAGTACTGCCTGTACACTATTGTAATTACATAATCGAGCTCCCGCCGTGACCCTGATTCAACCCGGCGGAGACAGGGAATCCCACACTGTCCTCAGATTGCAACTCCTTCCTAATGATACACAAATGCTTACTATGTTTTCCATTGTACATTACACTGTAGAAAGTAGCTTACATGGACAAAAGTCATATCCAGAATTGGTGTGTGTACATACATTTATTGATGCGTTTTGGGACATATTTACAAGTTCAACACTCATCAAATGAGACTCAACATACATATATTTACATATTAAGTTTCAGCCAGTCGTCCAGTCCTCTGCACTCATATGATCTTCCTCTCCCCAAAACCAGACCTCCTTTCAGGGCACAACCCATACAGCTAGCGTTGTTTTGTATGTAGGCAGATGATCTGACACTGAGGATAAAGGTATTGTGTCTCGTCGTCTCAGATCTAGTAATGGACATCCTCAGCAGCTAGGATGGTCTAATACATTACTTCTCTTATGTGGATCAGTCCACACAGAACTGATAGTATGGGGGTCATAGCCTATCAAAGGGGGCTGTGAAACTGACCTGGGTGAGGTCAAATTGGTTCCAAGGGTGTCTGACAAAATCCCTAAATGTGAATGTTTGACGAGCAGAATGTTCCCGGGAGGCAGCTGACTGTGTAACGGCTCTGATCCGCACCCGGGCCAGAACTGTTCTGGAGTCAGCTGTGATCTTAAGGTGATGTCACTCCTGTTCCAGGTGCGCACACACACACACACATACACACACACACACACACACACGTGTGCTGATGGATCACGCAGCATGCTGTTCATTGAAGTTTGTGTTCTTATGATGTCATTGTGGCCGCGGTGCGTGTGAGTTGATATGAAGCCAAGGCCAGCAGCCCAGGGTGGAGAGGATGGCAGTGACCGCCTCATGAGTCACAGGTCCCAGCTAGACACTGCGTGGATGAACGCACCTGCCAAGGAGACAACCATGTGCATTTTCCCCATAAGAACAAGCAGGTAAGCATCACAATAATAATAATAATAATAATAATTACAACTTTATTTATATAGCACCTTTCATGCAAAATAATGCAACTCAAAGTGATATAATAACAGCTCCAAAACAATAAAGTTAAGTAATATTCCCTACAATCACCAAATATAGCCCTAATTTTAAAATGTAAACACTGCTTTATTGAAAACCCTAGGAGCTGTAATTGTACCAGCCAAGGTTTTTTGAGGATTTGTTTTCAAAACATGAAGCCCAGCCAGCCCACACACTGTTCTGCCAACAGACACTCAGGATACATGTGCAGATACATATTTCACCAGCAGAGGGCAGTGCAGCACTTACTTTCCACAGTCTCTCCCTCTTTTCCTGTCTTTTCTCCTCCTGTCTCGTCCTCCCAGTCGGCGTCCACTTCGGTGGAAAGATCAGCACAGCACATAAGGTGACAACAAACACAGTAACAGCATGTTTTCCTCACCCTCAGATAAACAAGCTTCCCATGACACGACCCAAAGCACACCACTGCAGCACAACACTTACCTCTTGTTGGTCAGATAACTCCTCCTTGGCCTGTGGTTTTGGATATACACAAAATATCTCAAATTACTGTTGGCACAGGATAAATAACGATCTGTGATGAATTCATAGTATTCATTTTAAACAACATTACTAGATCGCCTTAGTGCTTGCTCTAGAGGGTTCAGGCTCTGGGCTCTGTAGAGCGCCTAGAGACCCTTTAAAATAGTTATTGGCACAAATAGAAATAACATTGAATTTAATTCTATTATAGAATAGAATTGATATTATAGGAAGTGGTTACATCTAGGCTTGGAATGTTGCCCAGACCCGGCCCAGACCCGGCACAGACCCGCGGCAGGAAGCCCTACCTGCATTCACAGGCATCGTGCTCCACGAAGCTGAGCTCCACGTAGGTTCTGGCTTTCTCTGACGGAGTTATCCTCAGGAGCTGAGTGACAGAAGGACCATTACCCATGAGGCAAAGGGGCACAGTCATGAGGTAAAGGGCACAGACAAGGCAAAGCACATGTCATGCATACAATTCATTCAAATGTGCAAAAAGCATGAAAGACATTTATAGGGATGCAGTCTATATAAAGGTCAACCAACAGAAATAAACACTCCTCAATACATTTGACATGGAGTATTAAAGTTGTTTCTTGGGGGAGGTGGGGGGAATTAAGTTCTGTTCCTGTATTGTATTTCTTTACATGTATCCTTCACTTGTCATCTGTATCAAAACTGTTGTTTGTCATTTATTAATAGTATTAAAAGATTATAAACTAACATATTTAACATTTGATTGTCTGAAAAATATCTATGTTTTTGTGATAACAAATGTCATACATCAGATTATGTGGAGAGGAGGAGACATTATCTAATTGTATGAAAAGCAGCAGTATATCATGACTCAGCAGATATGTGACAGTATATCATGACATGACAAAGAGACGTGGCCTGGTCTAAACGTCAGCAGATATGTGACAGTATATCATGACATGACTCAGCAGATATGTGACAGGATATCATGACATGACTCAGCAGATATGTGACAGTATATCATGACATGACAAAGAGACGTGGCCTGGTCTAAACGTCAGCAGATATGTAACAGGATATCATGACATGACTCAGCAAATATGTGACAGTCTGTGCGCTGAAGTCTGATGAGATGATGTCAGGGATGACCCTCACCATGAGCAAACACATGAGTCCAGAGACGCATTAAACCCTGTAGCCAAGGAACGGCAGACTGTGGATAGGATGTGGCTGAATCCGGGCCAGAATGACCTGCCATACGTGGGTAGTCATGGCGACAGGAATTACCTGCATGGTGACGTTGTGGGTGAGGGTGGGGAAGCACACCAGGTTCTCGTCGCTACAGCAACCGGAGCAGCGGCGCAGGAGCACGCAGGCGGGGCTGAAGACGTACTCCACCGTGCCCGGGTACTCCAGCTCCACCTCCACCATCCTCTCCATCGAGCGGCACAGGCTCCGCCCCCACACCTCGTGGAACATCATCGGCGTCGCTGCAGAGGGACATGGGTGGAGCTGCATCAGTCATCAGTCATACGGGGCAGCAAGACACTAACTACACACTGATCCTGCATCAGTCATCAGTCATACGGGGCAGCAAGACACCAACTACACACTGATCCTGCATCAGTCATCAGTCACACGGGGCAGCAAGACACCAACTACACACTGATCCTGCATCAGTCATCAGTGACACGTGGCAGCAAGACACCAACTACACACTGATCCTACATCAGTCATATGGGGCAGCAAGACACTAACTACACACTGATCCTGCATCAGTCATCAGTCACAAGACACTAACTACACATTGATCTTACATCAGTCACACACTGATCCTACGGGTCGACCCCACGCTTACTCTCAGGGGTTCAATGTCAATGGTTAATGCCGCTACACTGATCAATAGCATTGAATTGAAAAGTGAATTTATTACCTCAGTTGTCAGTCAGTGTGGATAAAGGTGCATATTATGAGCTAACTGAATCTTATGTTTATATGATAAGCTAACTGAATCTTATGTTTATATGATAAGCTAACTGAATCTTATGTTTATATGATAAGCTAACTGAATGTAATAAAATATCTAAATGCACATTATATGCTGATGTGTTGAGTTCTTTGCTTATTACTCTAGTTGTAATTACATCATATATTACTTTAGAAGTCACGGCAACACTAAATAAATATCTATGTGATGAATTGTAAATGACATACTGGTGCAATTCGTATTTAAATGCTGTATTTGAGCTGTTAATTATTGTGGCAGTGATGACAGCAGCACTGCATACATATCTGTACACAACACAACAAGCATGAGGTCTGGTTCAGCGCTCTCAGTCTGGCACTCACCTTTAGATGGGCTCTTGCTGAGGGAGGGTTAGCATGAGGGTTAGGGTTAGCATGAGGGTTAGGGTTAGCATGAGGTCTGGTTCACCACTCACCTTTAGATGGGCTCTTGCTGAGGGTTAGGGTTAGCATGAGGGTTAGGGTTAGCATGAGGTCTGGTTCACCACTCACCTTTAGATGGGCTCTTGCTGAGGGTTAGGGTTAGCATGAGGGTTAGGGTTAGCATGAGGTCTGGTTCACCACTCACCTTTAGATGGGCTTTTGCTGACGGAGGTTGAAGCCTGGAAGACAACGGGATGAAATGAACATGTGACTGATATTTCACTGAACTCACAGAGATCTCATGAAGGGTCAACAACACACAACACACCAGGTCAGAGGTCAACAACACAGCAGGTCAGAGGTCAACACACAACACACAACACACAACACACCAGGCCAGAGGTCAACACACAACACACCAGGCCAGAGGTCAGAGGTCAACAACACACATCACACCAGGTCAGAGGTCAACACACAACACACCAGGTCAGAGGTCAACAACACACAACACACAACACAGCAGGTCAGAGGTCAACACCCAACACAGCAGGTCAGAGGTCAACACACAACACACCAGGCCAGAGGTCAACACACAACACACAACACACAACACACCAGGTCAACACACAACACACAACACACAACACACAACACACCAGGTCAACACACAACACACAACACACAACACACAACACACCAGGTCAACACACAACACACCAGGTCAACACACAACACACAAGGTCAACACACAACGCACAACACACCAGGTCAACAACACACAACATACCAGGTCAGAGGTCAACACACAACACACCAGGCCAGAGGTCAACACACAACACACAACACACCAGGTCAGAGGTCCTTCCAACAGAGGAAGAGAGTAATGGACTGCTCAGTCTGTCAATCACCACCTTCCTCACTCATTCACACACTCACTCATTCACACACTCACACACACACACACACACACACACACACACACTCACACACACACACACACTCACACACACACACACACACACACACACACACACACACATTCACACACTCATTTGTGTACATTCAGTGTAGCCTCATCCATACATTCACAAAAGTAGGCTGCCAGTCATGAACAGTGAGGCTGCCCCACTGCCCCACTTAGCTGTAGCGTTAGCACACAGAGGGAGGGGGTCTCTCTACACTCAGCTGTAGCGTTAGCGTTAGCACCCAGAGAGAGAGAGGGTCTCTACACTCAGTAACTCAGCTGTAGCGTTAGCGTTAGCACCCAGAGAGAGGGGGTCTCTCTACACTCAGCTGTAACGTTAGCGTTAGCACCCAGAGAGAGAGAGAGGGTCTCTCTACACTCAGTAACTCAGCTGTAGCGTTAGCGTTAGCACACAGAGAGAGAGAGGGTCTCTCTACACTCAGTAACTCAGCTGTAGCGTTAGCGTTAGCACCCAGAGAGAGCGAGAGGGTCTCTACACTCAGCTGTAGCGTTAGCACACAGAGAGAGGGAGAGGGTCTCTACACTCAGTAACTCAGCTGTAGCGTTAGGACCCAGAGAGAGGGTCTCTACACTCAGCTGTAGCATTAGCACCCAGAGAGAGAGGGTCTCACTACACTCAGTAACTCAGCTGTAGCGTTAGCGTTAGCACACAGAGAGAGAGGGTCTCTACACTCAGCTGTAGCGTTAGCACCCAGAGAGAGGGTCTCTACACTCAGTAACTTAGCGTTAGCGTTAGCACCCAGAGAGAGAGGGTCTCTCTACACTCAGTAACTCAGCTGTAGCGTTAGCACACAGAGAGAGAGAGGGTCTCTACACTCAGCTGTAGCGTTAGCACACAGAGAGAGAGGGTCTCTACACTCAGTAACTCAGCTGTAGCGTTAGCGTTAGCACACAGAGAGAGAGGGTCTCTACACTCAGTAACTCAGCT